>NC_068428.1:29997726-30297726 GCF_023373465.1 Oncorhynchus keta
TCCATTAGCGCTATCTGAAATTGAGTGTAAGGAGCAGGCAGGCGGCAGCGCAAGAGGCCGGTTATCAGAGAGGGAAAGAGAGCGCTGGAGTTGTAACCGACGACCTCATTAATCTGGAGGGTGGGATGGAAGAACGCACACAACGAAATCGAACAACCTCGCGTTTCCCGCTCTTGTTGGGACAAAAGGAGCCGTGTTGAGACTGAGATTAAGGGAGAGAACATGTTGAGAACAAATGCCATATGAAGGAAATAGTGATGAAACTGAGGAAAAGATCAACTCTTTCTCTCTTTTACACACACACTCCATTTGTCTCTTATTTCTTACAACCCTCTTGTCAGGGGATTTGTAATGTGTTAGTCAAGAGGTTGGGACTCTCTCTCTTTCACACACACCACTTGAACCCCCCCTCCTCCCCAATATACTCATCCTTATAGTTATTAACCCTTGACACGTAATCCAAGGGTAGGTATGGGGGTGGGGGGTGGGGGGGTCATCTCTTATGTAGAGAGCTCTTTCACACAAGATCACTCAATTTAAATAGACCACCACTTTGATGTCTCTCCTCCCTTGTGTCTCTTGAACGCACTCTCATTTCCATCTTGTAGCCCTCCAGTGCTGCTACGATAAGGAGTAATGAGAAATGTTTTCAAATTACTCATAGGCATAGGAAGCCGACCTGTCTAATAGGCTAATTGAGCCTGTAACTGATGCCCAACCTCACTGCTGGCTACTTCATATCAAGAGTGCCAATGTCTACTCTGGGGACTCCACTATATTACACGCTATTCTGGAGCCAGGATCAACAAGGAAGGAGAGTTAAAGAGAAGAGTTGAAATATTAAACACAAGTGGAGAAAATCTTGGACTGTGGCCAAGTAAAGTAGCCTAAATTGTGGTGGATGAGGCGTACACACACACACACACACACACACACACACACACACACACACACACACACACACACACACACACACACACACACACACACACACACACACACACACACACACACACACACACACACACACACACACACACACACACACACACACACACAGTAATGAGGAAATAGAACATGTTCATTAGGCATCATTTACAGTGTATTATGGTGTGGTCCCTGAGGGCTGTATCATTCCCACTGTACCACGCTGACAGTTGAGACGTTGGGGAAGAAAAGATGGCTGTTCTTATGCTTGTATCCACCATCTTCATTTGTCCTCTATTTTGAGTATAATCTCACATAGTCTTATAATTGTTACCAAGCTTGAGAGAGCTGTGTTCAAGTGGTTATGTCGATACTCAATTCTGTATTATTGAAAGTAATATGTGGACAACTGTTTAGTCCTACTGTAGTCATGGTATGAAAATAAAATAAAACAGACCTGTGCCCAGTTAGACATGAACAGTCTGGTCTGAACAGTCAGTGAGGTCTACAGAGGACAAGACACAGATATTTTCTTAAAGGCCAAGTGCAGTCAAAATCAGGATTTCCTTATGTTTTATAGATATATTTCCACACTCTAAGGTTGGAATAATACTGTGAAATTGTGAAAAATATGTCCTTTTAGTGTAAGAACTGTTTGAAAATACCACCTTAAATTTCAGCCTGTTTAGGTGGGATGGAGTGACACCACCAGGTGGCAAATTAGTTAATGGGCCAATAAGAAAGAGAGTTCCAAACCTCTTTGCCAATAGCTGTTAGTTTTTAGTTTTTCCTTCCCCACTCAGACCACTCCCATACCGTCCTGGCAAAATTCTTGCTTGTGAAATTGCTCTTTGCTAAGAAGGTATTTGTGTTTCTTTTTGACCATTTTAATGGAAAAATATCACAATAAGGTATTTGATAATGATATTGAGATAAAAACGGCTGCATTGGACCTGTAAAAGGAAATGCACACAGACACCGGCAACAGGCTGGGTTTTTAAAGAGACCACTCAGCGATGGGAGACACTCAGGATTACCACAACACCACCTCCCTAATAGGATAACACAGCATAATAAACTCCTTTCAATAACCAAACTTATTATAACTGCTAACCCTATTTAATACATTATTCTCCGGCTTACACATACACACACTGGTTGTTCTACCCACATAAGAGGATAGTATTATAGCTAAGACTATGCACGGGACAGCTTGTGAAGCCTTACTATTGACTTTAATTGGATTTGTATATTGTGTGGCTAAATTAGTGCATTCTGTAGCATCCCTGACTTAGCAAACGAAGTGTACAGGAAAGAAAAGAGGAAGTCAAGTCTTAAAGTGATTTAATTGCGGCAGGCCCCAAGCTTAATTCAAGTTGTAGTGTGTTAATGAGTGAATTGATTGAACAATAGAGAAGATGGCCTCTGCTGCTCTGATCATCGCTCCATAGGGACACACAGAGGAAGAGATGATTATAGAACCCAGTGATTACCACTGAGACACACACAAGACGAACGAACACACACAAACACAAGTCCCTGTCAAACTTCCCTGTCACAAATACCCAGTTGTGCCATTGAGGGCTCCAAGTTAATTAGCCAAGAGCAAAACCTGGAAATCCCTCCTCATAGAATTGAAACTGTTTGACTAAACCCTGCCTCCATCTCCATCACGCCTGATTTTCTGACACACACACACCCACGAGTTACTGACATGAACACACATACCCAGTCACACACACACAGTCTGGCCATCAATATTGCACATGATAATAAAGGTAATTACTGTTCAATTATATATGTTACTGTTATACAATAAAATAATTGAGTTCAGCTTGTATCTGCACTGTATTATAGAACAGTATTAAGGTTTCTGCTCTCTCAGATCAGTTCTAATGAAGAAAATTTGCTGACACAGTGACAAGAGAAGAGGGTCCCCTCCTGAAGAATTTTGGCAAACCAGTTCATATTTGGAATATACACTGTGTATAAAACATTTAGAACACCTTCCTAATAATGAATATGAATGTGTACTCATAGTCAATATGAATGTGTACTCAAGCTGCTTCCCAGGAAATGACCCACCAACAAACTCTGAACAGCTAGCTCTTTGGATCTCACAGAAACTCTCTTTCTCTCTCCTCTCCCTCCTCTCTCTTTCTCTCTCTCTATGGAGGATGAGGTGAAATACTCTGTAACACTAAGATACCCATGAAATAGGCTTCATAATCTTTTTAAGGGGGAAAAACAGTCTCCTCTTCAGTTGAAGAGTGAAATAATTTCTGAACAAACTTTTACGTAACAGTCAGCAGGTTCTTTCTGAGTTTTCAGGCATCCAAAGAACAAACTGTCTCAACTCTTCCTAAACCTCTATCTTCATATCGAGGTAGTTCTATTATTACGAGTAAAGTAGCATAGCGTCTTATCTGGGTTAGGGTTGTATACTTAAGGCAGTCAGAATGACTGTGAGATGAGTTGAAGAGGTGATGCAACACAAGAACAACCCTTATATGATGGAGATTGTGGATGCATTCCTCTACCCAAGCGTTGCTGACGCCTGTCAGATCTTACAATGCCTGGATAGGTATTTTACATATCAGATAACCACATCATATGTTATGGCAATTTGTCAGTCAATGACACGGCATGCAGCCATTGGTTGATGCATACAACCGCTAAGCAGATGAACCCAACCGATGAGGTGATGGCCTCAGTCAGAGTTAGCAGAGGCTGCCCCCTGGTGGTCTGGGTGGAAAACACATCTAGGGTCACCATTTGATGTCTAGGGACAAACTTCAGTCAAGTCATCCTCAAATATGTTCTAAATAGTCAACTCATACAGGTATATTCTCTAGATATCCCATTTCCACTATCAATATAATTAGTGCAGACAAAGACAGTCACGCTCACCAGAATCTGGGAGCTCCAGCCCATGTGATAGAAGGGTAAAATAATGATATTCAAATGAAAATGTTTATTTAAAAATATTTTTTATTTCACCTTTATTTAACCAGGTAGGCTAGTTGAGAACAAGTTCGCATTTACAACTGCGACCTGGCCAAGATAAAGCAAAGCAGTGTGACACAGACAACAGTTACACATGGAATAACATGGAATAAGCAATAAACAAGCCAATAATACAATAAACAAGTCAATGACACAGTAGAAAAAAGAAAGTCTATATACAGTGTGTGCAAAAGGCATGAGGTTGGCAATAAATAGGCCATAGTAGCAAAGAATTACAATTTAGCAGATGAACACTGGAGTGATAAATGAGCAGACGATGGATGATGTGCAAGTAGAGATGCTGGTGTGCAAAAGAGCAGAAAAGTAAATAAAAACAGTATGGGGATGAGGTAGGTAGATTGGCTGGGCTATTTACAGATGGACTGTGTACAGCTGCAGCGATCGGTTAGCTGCTCAGATAGTTGATGTTTAAAGTTGGTGAGGGAAATATAATTCTCCAGCTTCAGCGATTTTTGCAATTCGTTCCAGTCACTGGCAGCAGAGAACTGGAAGGAAAGGCGGCCAAATGGGGTGTTGGCTTTGGGGATGATCAATGAGACAAACCTGCTGGAACATGTGCTACGGGTGGGTGTTGTTATCGTGACCAGTGAGCTGAGATAAGGCGGAGCTTTACCTAGCATATACCTATAGATGACCCAAGCCAGTGGGTCTGGCGACGAATATGTAGCGAGGGCCAGCCAACTAGAGCATACAGGTCGCAGTGGTGGGTGGTATAAGTATGATTTGGTAACAAAACGGATGGCACTGTGATAGACTGCATCCAGTTTGCTGAGTAGAGTATTGGAAGCTATTTTGAAGATGACATTGCCGAAGATGAGAATCGGTCTGATAGTCAGTTTTACTAGGGTAAGTTTGGCTGTGTGAGTGAAGGAGGCTTTGATTTTGGATAAGGAGATGTTTAATATGAGGCTGGAAGGAGAGCTTAGTCTAGCCAGACAACCTAGGTATTTATAGCTGTCCACATATTCTAGGTCGAACCGCCCAGTGTGGTGATGCTAGTCGGGCGGGCGGGTGCGGGCAGCGAATGGTTGAAAAGAATGGGTTTGGTTTTACTAGCGTTTAAGAGCAGTTAGAGGCCACGAAAGGAATGTTGTATGGCATTGAAGCTTGTTTGGAGGTTAGTTAGCACTGTGTCTAAGGGCCAGAAGTAGACAGAATGGTGTAGTCTACGTAGAGGTGGATCAGGGAATCACCCGCAGCAAGAGCGACATCATTGATATATACAGAGAAAAGAGTCGGCCCGAGAATTGAACCCTGTGGTAGCCCCATAGAGACTGCCAGAGGTCTGGACAACTGCCCTCCAATTTGACACACTGAACTCTGCCTGCAAAGTAGTTGGTGAACCAGGCGAGGCAGTCATTAGACAAACCAAGGCTATTGATTCTGCCGATAAGAATACGGTGATTGACAGAGTCGAAAGCCTTGGCCCGGTCGATGAAGACGGCTGCACAGTACTGTCTCTTATCGATGGCAGTTATGATATCGTTTAGGACCTTGAGCGTGGCTGAGGTGCACCCGTGACCGGCTCGGAAACTGGATTGCACAGCGGAGAAGGTACGGTGGGATTCGAAATGGTCTGTGATCTGTTTATTAACTTGGCTTTCGAAGACTTTAGAGAGGCAGGGTAGGATATATATCCGTATATAGCAGTTTGGGTCTAGAGTGTCACACTCTTTGAAGAGGGGGATAACCGCAGCAGCTTTCCAATCTTAAGAGATCTTGGACGATACAAAAGAGAGGCTGAACAGGCTGGTAAAAGGGGTTGCAACAATGGAGGTGGATAGTTTTAGAAAGAGAGGGTCCAGATTGTCTAGCCCAGCTGATTTGTACAGGTTCAGATTTTACAGCTCTTTCAGAACATCTGCTATCTGGATTTGAGTGAAGGGGAAGCTGGGGAGGCTCGGGCGAGTAGCTGCGGCAGGGGGGGGGGGTGGAGCTGTTACTCGCGGTTGGCGTAGCCAGGAGGAAGGCATGGCCAGCCGTAGAGAACTACTTATTGAGATGTTCGATTATCATGGATTTATCGGTGGTGACCGTGTTACCTAACCTCAGTGCAGTGGGCAGCTGGGAGGAGGTTCTCTTGTTCTCCATGGACTTTACAGTGTCCCAAAACTTTTTGGAGGTAGAGCTACAGGATGCATATTTCTGCTTGAAAAAGCTAGCCTTTGCTTTCTGCCTGACTGCGTGTATTGGTCCCTGACTTCCCTGAACAGTTGCATATCGCGGGGACTATTCGATGCTATTGCAGTCCGCCACAGGATGTTTTTGTGCTGGTCAAGGGCAGTCAGGTCTGGAGTGAACCAAGGGCTATATCTGTTCTTCGTTCTGCATTTTTTTAAAAGGGGCATGCTTATCTAAGATGGTGAGGGAATTACTTTTAAACAACGACCAGGCATCCTCGACTGACGGGATGAGGTCAATATCCTTCCAGGATACCCGGGCCAGGTCGATAAGAAAGGCCTGTTCGCAGAAGTGTTCTAGGGAGTGTTTGACAGTGATGAGGGGTGGTCGTTTGACCACGGACCCATAGAGGATACAGGCAGTGATCGCTGAGATCCTGATTGAAAACAGCAGAGGTGTATATGGATGGCAAGGTGGTTAGGATAATGTCATGAGGGTGCCCATGTTTACGGATTTAGGGTTGTACCTGGTGGGTTCCTTGATGATTTGTGTGAGATTTAGGGCATCTTAGATTGTAGGACTGCCGGGGTGTTAAGCATATCCCAGTTTAGGTCACCTAAAAGAACAAACTCTGAAGCTAGATTGGGGGCGATCAATTCACATATGGTGTCCAGGGCACAGCTGGGAACAGAGGGGGGGTCGATAACAGGCAGCAACAGTGAGAGACTTATTTCTGGAGAGATTCATTTTTTAAATTAGAAGTTCGAACTGTTTGGGCATAGACCTGAAAAGAATGACAGAACTTTGCAGGCTAACTCCTCCCCCTTTGGCAGTTCTATCTTGACAGAAAATGTTGTAGTTGGGTATGGAAATCTCAGAATTTTTGGTGGCCTTCCTAAGCCAGGATTCAGACACGGCTAGGACATCAGGGTTGGCAGAGTGTGCTCAAGCAGTGTGTAAAACAAACTTAGGGAGGAGGCTTCTGATGTTAAGGGGAGAACAGCTATTCCTTTTGACATTCATGACCCCAAAACCTTAATCTCATCACCTTCCAGTCAGTAAACAGACAGACAGTCTAGTTTTAAAACAAGTTTATTGACGTGTGTACAGTGATTGTCTGTGCACCCCAGGATTACAGTGAAGTAAGAGTCAAAGCACTTCATAAGCATTTAGAGTTTTGATCGCTCCAGAGTAATAGTTGTGAGGTTAACAGGACCTTACAAATCAAAGGTAATCTGCGAGTTGGGGATAAACAGATAGAAAAATGGTTTAATGTTGGTTTAATAAATCCCTCTTAACAGATCTTGGATCAGATTCATCAGACTGATCTCAGACCAGGTCTGAGATCACCCGCCCCTGTACTAAGGTCTTGAGAAATATTGAAAGGTGCAGTAACTGGGGCCTATTAAAAAAGGTAATAATGTTTTACCGAATGTTGCAAACAGAAATGGACTTTACCAAATGACATGACTCACTATTCATGTATTTCTAAACAATGTATTCTTAACGGAATGTTCTCTAACTTTGCAACTCTTTCAATGTGGCCATGAAATAAATGACCATCCAAAATCTTGTCTACTACTAGCTTACTGTAGCCGAGTGTCCTGTGCTGCCCCGTGGGCAAACTCTGGGCATTCTAAACCTGAGCTAATAGACAATCGATTTGGTGAAAATACTGGCACTGAGGAAGAGAAGGTTGTTCTTTTAACAACTGAACTCGGAAGACGTCCTGATTGGTTGTAACATCCTGAAGTGCTTCTATCTTTACCCATTGGTAATATTACCCATTTCACACTACACTACCAAAAGTATGTGGACACCTGCTCATCGAACAACTCATTCCAAAAACATGGGCATTAATATCAAAACTATAGTCAAAACTGTTCGCTGCTCTGGCCCCCCAATGGTGGAACAAACTCCCTCACAACGCCAGGACAGAGGAGTCAATCACCACCTTCCGGAGACACCCGAAACCCCACCTCTTTAAGGAATACCTAGGATAGGATAAGTAATCCTTCTCACCCCCCCCTTTTAAGATTTAGATGCACTATTGTAAAGTGACTGTTCCACTGGATGTCATAAGGTGAATGCACCAATTTGTAAGTCGCTCTGGATAAGAGCGTCTGCTAAATGACTTAAATGTAAATGTAATATGGAGTTGGTCCCTCCTTTGTGGCTATAACAGCCTCCACTCTTCTGGGAAGGCTTTCCACAAGATGTTGGAACATTGCTGCAGGGACTTCCATTCAGCCACAAGAGCATTAGTGAGGCCAGGCTCGCAGTCGGCGTTCCAATTCATCACAAAGGTGTTCGATGGGGTTGAGGTCAGGGCTCTGTGCAGGCCAGTCAAGTTCTTCCACACCTATCTCAACAAACCATTTCTATATGGACCTCTCTTTTTCATGCTGAAACAGGAAAGGGCCTTCCCAAACTATTGCAACAAGGTTGGAAGCACATATTCATCTAGAATGTCATTGTATGCGGTAGCGTTCAAATTCCCCTTCACTGGAACTAAGGGGCATAGCCCAAACCACGAAAAACAGCCCCAGACTATTATTACTCCTCCACCAAACTTTACAGTTGGCATGATGCAGTCGGGCAGGTAGCGTTTGGCTTCCGCCAAATGCAGATTTGTCCATCAGACTGCCAGATGCTCCAGAGAATGCGTTTCCACTGCTCCAGAGTCCAATGGTGGCAAGCTTTACACCACTCCAGCCAATGCTTGGCATTACGCATGGTGATCTTAGGCTTGTGTGCGGCTGCTTGGCCATGGAAACCCATTTCATGAAGCTCCCGACGAAGACAGTTCTTGTGCTTACATTGCTTCCAGAGGCAGTTTGGCAATCGGTAGTGAGTGTTGCAACCGAGGACAGTTGATTTTTACGCACTTAGGCGGCCCCCAAATCCACTAATTTCAAGGTGTGTCAACATACTTTTGTATATATAGTGTATGTCAAATACAGCATGGTAGTGTGCGGAGGACTGACGGCTGTAAACCTGAAAAAGATCATACATGATAGAAAGGTAATATAGAGCTGACACGATTATCTCTATTCTAGATAACTACATGTCGGTTCTGCTGCATGTTCTCTGTCCCTGAATAGCAGCTGAGTAGGCGTGTACATTTCTTATATGGGAAAGAACATGTTTAAATTATAGATTTCTGTTGGACTGCTCACTTCGCCAGCATTTCTTTTCACTTGAGGCATTTAGTACCGTGTATAATTAACATGTAACACTGTGTACAATTTAGCATAAATGCAAGGTTTGGCAATCCACAGTGCATGTGTGTGTGTGTGTGTGTTCATGCAAGATAAACAAGAAGTCGTGTAGGTATGTTATTTAACGGGTTCATCTTCTTGAAGCAATTTGAAATGTTCCAGCTATATCACGATGTTTAGATAAAAAAATAGTAGCATAATATAGAACAATTCAATACGAGCACATTGGAAGGCTAAGCTAGTATAGCCTGAGTATTTGGCTACATTCATTGTCTGGGCAATTTTTTATGGTTGTGTGACACAGTGTTGGCAATTTTCTCACACTCACAAGCTCTCCCAGTTTCATCGAACACACATAATAATAATCATACACATATAGAAAACGATTACATTGACAAATCACATTTAACTAAAAACAATACTCAAGATAAAAAAATAGTTGTATCTTAACATCTAAATAAAATCCTAACCCATCCCAAACATCCCCAATTTTAATAAAATAGTTACATTTGAATTGAAAAACTGTTGTCTTATGAGGTTACCTTCGGTCACAGCCTTTGATCTTTCTGCTATATTGTCACATGGCACAGACCTTGCCTGTCTGACTGGTTCCCAACCTGAGGTGTGGTCAAACTGCAGAATGTTCACAAACATCACTTATCTTTGCTACTATAGAGTAAGTTATTGGTAATTGCGAGGTGAACCGCTTCGCAATATTACAATGTTTTGTTTTCAGAAAAATTCAAATTTTGTCAAATGGAATATTCAATCAAAAACTTTGGAAGCATCATCACATTGTTGGTTCAAAATTAGGCTGAGAGGGAAACCATTAACCATTATTTTCAGGAAACCATTAAATATGAACATCCAGTGACTTCAACATACCCCAGGTTCAGCCCTTGAGCTGCAGACAACATTCAGCCATGTCTGAAGAGACAACTGGAAACATGGATGACTAACGGAACAACTAGCTTATCTATGAGTGTAATGCTTTGCTATAGTGGAGTTCTTATTGCTTTTGAAGTGAGGTTCTGTTATGGACAAAATCATACCTTGAGAGAAACGTGAGTCTAACTTAAACTTCCACACAGATCCTAAACTGACATCAACGCATGATTTACAAAGATGTTTAAAAGTTAAACGCACTTGTCTAAAATCATACATCAAGGATGCAGTGTAAATGGAAGAAATATTCACGTTAGTTCCGCACTATTATCTCAAGTTAGGATTGGGCCCTTGGCTTAGTGACGTGGTTGGTTCCACATTTGCGTAGTAGTTGTGGCCTCCATTCCCGGGGGCCCGAGCTAGTCGATAGGGCCCTGGAAGATGAGGCGTGTCCAGCCCTGTGGGGTGCTGCTGAGAGGAGCAGAGCAGAAGGGACAGGTGGGCCGGAAGGCGTGTGTCCCATGAGGCAGTGGGGTATCCGCCCAATACTTGGCTGTCCTCTCCGAACAAACGTGGCCGCAGGGTACAAACGCATATGTGGGAGCTCCAGCATCCACGTACACGGCGGGCTCACACCCCAGCCACAGTGGCACGTAGGGCCCTACGCTCCTGCATAGAGGGCACTCCCGACGGACCGTTGTGATCCCTTCCTCCCCCTCTTCTCCTCCCTCCTCCCGGCGCTCCGGACGCTGGCCCCAGTCATGGTGGCCATGCACATGTCCACAGGTGAGGTAGACCCAGGGCTGGCGCTCCTCCAGACTGGGGGGAAATGACAACGACTTGGTTTTAGCTTTTATCAAACTCAAAGCATCATTTTTATTCGTTTTTGATAGTAGTTATATTATATTGCAAAATAGCTATAAATAGATTACATGGGATAAAATCAGATTTGGAATTGGGTCATGTTGTGTCGTGCTCAAGGTTGAATTTGCACCTGATCACTAACTAGTAGATAGGGGCAACTTATGAATAGGTATAGCTCCTAGTGTACCACTGTTTAGTAGCTACCCATCTGTGGCTGCTTACTGAGGCCTACGGGCCAGGAAATGTTGAGCTACTAGTGTAGCAGTGTGTAGTAATAATAATAGTAATTGTGGGTGCTTATATTTGTCCTATTTCAAACAAGTACAAGTGTTTATTAATACGCATTTGTGACTTAGATATATATTTTTGCATATCCCCTTGGAGTGGGGTATCTGCCATTATCAACGGAGACCATGGCGCAATTAGGGTTAAGTTCCTTGCTCAAGGGCACATACACAGATTGTTCACCTTGTCGGCTCAGGTATTCAAACCTTTCGGTTACAGGCCCAACACTTTGACCGATAGGCTATAACCGCTGTGTGTTTGTGTGTGGGTGTTGTAATGTAGTGGTAAAAAAAAAGTAGGTGGGTTAACGCTGATCACCGTACAGGGTGAATCAACTAACACTCCCTATACTTGGTGATGATATTTATTAACAATAATTTTGATCCAATTAAGCAAACTGTACAAAACAGATCCGAAAGGTAGAAGGATTCTTTTAAATATGTTATTGGACCATAAACAGATTTGGCTCATTAATCTATACAGTCCAAATAATGATGATCGAAGCTTCTTAAAAATTAATGCATCAAGCCTACATGCAATACAAGCGTCTGTTATTATGGTGGGAGACTATAATACGGTTTTAAATACTTTAATGGGCTGTAAAGGAAATCACACTACAAACGATTACCCTCATGTACTTAAGGAAATCACAAAATACCATGGATATATAGGAACTAGTGGATATATGGAGGCTTTAATATCCTGACCTACACTACCAGTCAAAAGTTGACACACTTACTCATTCAAGGGTTTTTCTTTATTTTTTTACTATTTTCTACACTGTAGAATAATAGCGAAGACATCAAAACTATGAAATAACACATAGTAACCAAAAGTGTTAAACAAATCTAAATAGATTTTATATTTGAGATTCTTCAAAGCAGCCACCCTTGCCTTGATGACAGCTTTGCACTCTCTTGGCATTCTCTCAACCAGCTTCATGAGGAATGCTTTTCCAACTGTCTTGAAGGAGTTCCCACATATGCTGAGCACTTGTTGGCTGCTTTTCCTTCATTCTGCGATCCAACTCATCGCAGACCATCTCAGTTGGGTTGAGGTTAGGTGATTGGAGGCCAGGTCATCTGATGCACCACTCAATTACTCTCCTTCTTAGTCAAATAGGCCTTACACAGCCTGGAGGTGTGTTTTGGGTCAGTGTCCTGTCTTTTAAAAAATGACAGCCCCACTAAGATGGGATGGCGTATCGCTGCAAAATGCTGCGGTATCCATGCTGGTTAAGTGAATTCTAAATATATCACTGACAGTGTCGCCATCACACCTCCTCCTCCATGCTCCACGGTGGGAACCACACATGCAGAGATCATCCGTTCACCTACTCTGCATCTCACAAAGACACGGCGGTTGGAAACAAAAATGTCAAATTTGGACTCATCAGACCAAAGGACAGATTTCCCCCGGTCTAACGTCCATTGCTCGTGTTTCTTGGCCCAAGCAAGTCTCTTCTTATTATTGGTGTTCTTTAGTAGTGGTTTCTTTGCAGCAATTGGACCATGATGGCCTGATTCACACATTCTCCTCTGAACAGTTGATGTTGATGTGTCTGTTACTTGAACTCTGTGAAGCTTTTATTTGACTGACCTTCATGTTTTAAAATAATGATGGACTGTTGTTTCTCTTTGCTTGTTTGAGCTGTTCTTGCCATATTATGGACTTGGTATTTAACCAAATAGGGCTATCTTCTGTATACCACCTTGTCACAACACAACTGATTGGCTCAAACGCATTAAGGAAAAAAATTCCACAAATTAACTTTTAAATAGGCACACGTATTAATTTAAATGCATTGCAGGTGACTTACCTCATGAAGCTGGCTGAGAAAATGCCAAGAGTGTGCAAAGCTGTCATCTAGGCAAAGGGTGGCTACTTTGAATAATCTAAAATATATTTTAATTTGTTTAACACTTTCTTGGTTACTACATGATTCCATATGTGTTATTTCAAAGTTTTGATGTCTTCACTATTATTCTACAATGTAGAAAATAGTCAAAAGAAAGAAAAACCCTTGAACGAGTAGGTGTGACCAAACTTTTTACTGGTACTCTATATACAAAATAAAATATTTGGGGGAATTGGAAATGATGCAGGCAATTACATTGATAGAAGCCACAATCTATCTGCAATATTAAAGATAATCTACCCACTAAATTGAAATAAATAAACACTCCCTATACTTTCAATGTATTTTTCCAAAAATGGTGGGTAAACCCCCGCGCCAAAAAAAAGGTGTGTGAACTCCATTTACCCTCCACTACATCACTGTGCATATTACTAACCTATGGCTGCGTGGCAAGCTGGGGAAGGCCAGGGTACTGAGGCCTACAGGACACTGTGGCCGGGCAGCATTGAGCTCCTGTCGCAGTGCCTCCAGATGGCGGAGGGTGGGAGCGCGGAGCAGGCCCTCTCCAGTACGCCACAGCAGAGTGGCTCCACACAGGTCCACCAGAGAACCATCACGAAGTGCACTGCTTTCTCCCTCCGCCTGAGGGAAAATACCTTTTATTTAGCTTGGCAAGTCAGTTAAGAACACGTCCTTATTTTCAATGACTGCCTAGGAACTGTGGGTTAACTGCCTTGTTCAGGGGCAGAACAACAGATTTTCACCTTGTCAGCCCAGGGGATTCAATCTCGCAACCGCACAGTTAATTAGTCCAACGCTCTAACCATTGCACTCCACAGGTAGCCTGCCTGTTACGCAAATGCAGTAGAAGCCAAGGTAAATTGCTAGCTAGCATTAAACTTATCTTATAAGAACAAGCCATCATAATCACTAGTTATAACTACTGATCCAGTTTAGCAGGCAATATTAAGCAGGTGAAATTGTGTCATTTCTCTTGCGTTCATTGCACGCAGAGTCAGGGTATATGCAACAGTTAGCAACTGGAACGAGCTGCAACAAACACTCATACTGGACAGACAGTATTGTCTCAATCTCTTCATTCAAAGACTCAATCATGGACACTCTTACTGACAGTTCTATTGTTGTCTCTACCTTCTGCCCTTTGTGCTATTGTCTGTGCCCAATAATGTTTGTACCATGTTTTATGCTGCTACCATGTTGTTATGTTGTTGTTATGTTGTGTTGCTACCTTGCTATGTTGTCGTCTAAGGTCTCTCTTTATGTAGTGTTGTATCTCTTGTCGTGATGTGTGTTTTGTCCTATATTTATATTGTATTTTTTATTATCCCAGGCCCCCGTCCACACAGGAGGCCTTTTGCCTTTTGCTAGGCCATCATTGTAAATAAGAATTTGTTCTTAACTTCTTCGAGATAGGGGGCGCTCTTTTAATTTTTGGATAAAAAACGTTCCCGTTTTAAACAAGATATTTTGTCACGAAAAGATGCTCAACTATGCATGTAATTGACAGCCTTGGAAAGACAAAACTCTGACGTTTCCAAAACTGCAAAGATTTTATCTGTGAGTGCCTCAGAACTAATGCTACAGGCGAAACCAAGATGAAATTTCATACAGGAAATGGTCCAGATTTTGAATGCCCTGTGTTCCAATGTCTCCTTATATGGCTGTGAATGCGCCAGGAATGAGCCTGCACATTCTGTCGTTTCCCCAAGGTGTCTGCAGCATTGTGACGTATTTGTAGGCATATCATTGGAAGATTGACCATAAGAGACTACATTTACCAGGTGTCCACCCGGTGTCCTCCGTCGAAATTATTGCGTAATCTCCAGGTCCATGCGCGTTCCATTTTCTTCAGAGGAGAAAGTCAACTGCCACGAATGATTTATCATCGATAGATATGTGAACAACACCTTGAGGATTGATTCTAAACAACGTTTGCCATGTTTCTGTCGATATTATGGAGTTAATTTGGGAAAAAGTTTGCGTTGTAATGACTTCATTTTCAGGTTTTTTCTTACCCAAACGTGATGAACAAAACGGAACGATTTGTCCTACACAAATAATATTTTTGGAAAAACTGAACATTTGCTATCTAACTGAGAGTCTCCTCATTGAAAACATCTGAAGTTCTTCAAAGGTACATAATATGATTTTATTTGAATGCTTTTCTTGTTTTTGTGAAAATGTTGCATGCTGAATGCTAGGCTTAATGGTATGCTAGCTATCAATACTCTTACACAAATGCTTGTTTAGCTATGGTTCAAAAGCATATTTTGAAAATCTGAGATGACAGTGTTGTTAACAAAAGGCTAAGCTTGAGAGCTAATATATTTATTTCATTTAATTTGCGATTTTCATTAATAGTTAACGTTGCGTTATGGTAATGAGCTTGAGGCTATAAATAGGATCCCGGATACAGGATTGCTCGTCGCAACAGGTTAACTGACTTGCCTAGTTAAATAAAGGTTAAATACATTTTTTTTAAAGAGTCTAGCTAGCTACCTTTTCAGATATTACAACTTTCAAATTTGGTTAGAAAATCGAACCTGGTAGGTTAGCTACCTGCAGATTCATGCAGGGTAGTAATGTCACGAGTTGGGATTATGGTCCATTGTTTAGCTATTACATTTACATTTAAGTCATTTAGCAGACGCTCTTATCCAGAGCGACTTACAAATCTAGCTACATGTCTAAAAACTCCACTATGCAAGTAACTATTTCCATAGAATGTTTATGATGTTACTGCAACAATTGTCGATAGACGTAGCTGGTAAATTTGTTCTGGCCATCTACTCCGATTTCAGAACACTCTCGTCTGAGTGTGCCAGAGTGCAGAATAACTGATGAATTTACGAATGCCCAACAACAATATGGCCGGGTGTCAGTAAACGTTGGCAAAAAAAAGCGTAACTAAATTGTTGCCAGCAGCACAGTTGCAGTCACCAACACTCTGGATAAGATAAAAAAACAGCCTAAGCAGATCTGCTAGTGCGAGTAAAATGGTCAGAGATGGGTGGGGCTAAAGCTTAAGAGTGTGTTAACGATGCTAAATGGGTGTAAACAAAGAAGAGCTCGCCAGTAGGTACCAAAACACTCAAGGGCCATTTACTCAAAAGTGAGGTTACAAGTTTAATCAACTTTCAAAGCAGAATTACTTTCCCATTGTTTCTCAACTGTAGTGTATGATATACCATTTTGTAGCTCTAAATCTCTACTTTTATCCAATGTAAAAAACACAATTTCAAATTTCGCTACATGAGACCGAATCGAGCCGGTGGGTCACATATATGGAATAGGGTGCCATTTGGGGCAGAGTTCTGGTTGTGCCTCTTGTGGCTTAAGTACTGACCAGTTTTCCTCGGCTGGGTCCGGAGCGTGTCTCTCGGAGGGCGTAAACGTCCCCACATACAGAGATCTCCCTCCATAGACCCTGTCTGCTGTCCTCAGGGAAGCCCTCAGGGTGCATCACCAGCACCCCGTTGGTGGTCAAACCATCCATGTGGCCATCCGGGTTCTTCCACTTAGTGGCTTTCTCCTGAAGGAGGAGGAGATGATGAAGAAGAAGAAGAAGAAAAGGAAGAAAATTGAGAGAACAGAAGCTTGGTTATTTGTATGTATTGCATTCAGTAGGCACCCAGAGGGAGAAAACATAGGTAGGTACTGTCGGCACCTGTCCAATAGGAACACACTTGTTTGTGCCTATTGAATTTGGCCATAACGAAGTGTGATTCTTCTCCAACTCATTTTCAACTGACATCCAACTGTCTGGCCTAGCGATGGTGGGTTTGTGCCCATACAGCTCTCCATTTGGTCTCTCTATCGAGCCTGTGCTACACACTAACCCCTAGGAAGATGTTTTTGGAGGAGTCGAAGCCAGCGGCATAGATGCGTGCAGTGTAGGGGGGGTTGCGTTCACACACCACCCTGCAGGCGAAGCGGGAGATGGTGCTGGGGGCCACAGAGGGGTCCTCACCCTCCTTCCCCTCTCCTGAAGTGTCCGTCACAACAAAGTCTATTGGACTTTCTGTGGAGCGCCCAATCTGCAGGGAAACGAGTGAGACGGAGAGAAACATTATATGGGATCTTTATTGTGTTCAGAACAGGGTTCGATTGGAAAGCAATTTTAAGGCCCTTTGCTCTACTAGTAGCTAAAAGTAATATTTTATGTCAAGTCATGACTTTCGTTTTATTGATGATTTGAGCTTTTCTTTAGCTTGTTAATTATTCCAGGACTTGAAGGATCCTTTTGTGCTTATGACTTACCAAAACTTTATCTTTCACACAAAAATAGCAGTAACATCCAGCAACATTTATTTTCAAGCTGTGTGTAGTTACTCATATTAAATTAACCACCTGTGATAAAACACTTAAGATACAAGTACATGTATTTATAGTTCTACACCCCTCTCCATGCTTTGAATGTATCTGGGTCCCTATTCTCAGCTGGCCACCAACAGACATCTTTTCAGAACTGAATCTTCATCACGTTCCCCTGCGGTTGTAATGTGTGATGTGGTTCTTTCAGTACAGTAAGGGGTTTGGTGTGGGATTGCCAAGCCCATTGATGGTTCAGAGTATACCCAGCATCCGAGTCAAAATTAAGCATCCAATAGAAACTTTGGAGGACGTGGTATACACATAGCAGAAGCAATAAATAATAACCAAGTCCTTCAGTTATCTATTCAAAAAGGGAAAGTGGTAGCAACACCTCTTTCTGTTCTTCCTGGTTATGGAAGACAAAGAACTCAGTGTTCTCTAGATAAGCTGGCATCATTCTGGTATTTAGCCTAAATTAAACCCTTGATGTGGTGTTTACCTGGAACATGTCAGTGTCGTTGTCGTGGCAGTACTCCACCACCACTGTCTGGTTGCGGGACAGAGTGAAGGAGATGCTGTGCTGCCCTCTGCTGTGGACTGCCTGCAATCACACACGGACACAGACACAGCATTAATCCTTTTACCCTGTCCACTCTTACTGTAGGTTACCATGAGAACAGAATTTCCCACCATAGGAAGACTATGGTAACATCACACACACACCTTGCTGTCGTGTGGTGTATTGAGGATGTGAACAGTACTGGGTTTGACTCCGTTGGCCTTGGTCCTCCGGTACAGAGCGAAGCGGCTCTTCCTCCTCCCCCTGTCCCCACTGGGCAGAGAACCATTGTACCTACAGAGAACACAAAAACAAGTACACAGAGAGGCTACATAATTAGCGAAAGGGAATACCCCATGTATCCCATTCACCTCATGTGATCATTGAAGACAGTTGATATCGCAAATCAATACTGATCATTAGGCTCTTTTGTTTTGGCAGTTGGATGCCTGTCGGCATACTTTGCCACATAATTAAACATCCCTTTTATTATGCTAGCCTATCACACCCACCACTCATTCCTCACAGACAACTAATGTATTGTACAACTGCCTGCTCATCCATTGGTAAGTACAACATGAGCCCAATTCACTGACAGGCAGCTTAGAATAGTGCGGTTACTGTGTGAACCCTCTTTACACTGAAATACCAATTATACTGTATTCAGTGTGTGTGTACGTGTGTGTGTGTGTGTGTGTATGTGTGTAAGCAAGCAAGAGATGGAAAGAGAAAGAGTGGATGAGTAAGCGTTAGCCTAAGTGGAACGGTGCTGACATCTCAGCTGATTGTTCAAACCTAAACTCTTTGTGTCTCGTCTCTAGCTTCCTGGGCAACAGAGTGGAGCTGCACTGTCATGCAAGGAGTTCACAGATAGGGCCGCATGCTGGTTTTAGCTTTCAGCTAATCAGCGGTATTGTACCTATTAAAGACTATTCGGATGATGCCCAGTGGGCACAAAGCCCTTTGTGAGGGGACATCAACTCTGCTTCCAAATCAACTCTCCCGCTCTTTCTCCCTCCATCCCTAAGCTGTAGCTACTCTTCCTGGACGATTAGAATAATTTAAGTTCTAAACCAGACCTGACTAGAAAAGCCAAGATCGTTCCCTTTCCCAGTGTTAGACCAGACCAGACAAACAAATATCTTTCCATTTCCCAGTGTTAGAATAGGGCGGCCCTGTCATGAGATCTGAGGAGAGGAAAGCTGAAGGGAACACACTGCTACCTGTACAATTACCCTGTGTCACATTAGGACAGAGCTGAGGGAGAAGGGAGAGGAGGAAGAGGGCAGGGAGAGGGCAGAAAGAGGAGAAATATACCAGAAAGAGACAGAGCAGGAAGAGGGCAGAGAAATATAGGGAGAGAGGGCAGAAAGAAAGTGTGGACATGAGGGAGAGGGGGGGGGGGCAGAAGGAGAACAGGGCAAATGTCATGAAGAGGGATACAGAAAGACTGCGGTCCAAACACTTAAAAAGACACACCCTCGTCCACTTACCCTTGCCGTATGCCCTTGGGGGAATCCCCGTCACCATCTTGGAGGGCGGTCCAAATGACTAGCCAAGCAAGGCTAGTCATAAGCCCCTCAGTCCTCGTTTTTAGTCAGCTTTGCGAGTGCACAATAATGTTCACTCCGGGGCCTGAAACTCCCCATAATTCAATTTGCGACGATTGTACATCTGCTAAGAAAAGTCAGTGTAAACTTAAAAACAACATGAATGGAGAAGTCAACATACTAGTGTCATGACGTTGGTCTATGGGTAAGGTTTATGACCCCCCCCCCCTTAAATACCTTTCTCCCTTCCCTCTCTCTGACTACTGAGGGACTCTTGAATAGCCTTTGTTAAACATAGAGAGTCTGGGAACATCAAACAAGTGGAGGGAAAGGAACCATATTTCGGTAATAGAACCAGTTGAAAATATGCGTCGGTACTTAATAAATATGATGACAGTTCGGTTGTCATCTGAGACATTATGACTGATGACAGGATGACAAACTGTATCTGGGAAAGTCTACACATTATAGTTATCAGATTCACATGGAATTGTTGTGCAATTTAAGTGCAATTTAAATAAAACTATTTGTGAAATGATTAAATGTAATTTTAGCTTCCAAATGAGAGAATTGGGTTTTCATAAGATTATAGCTCTGCTCAATCAGTGGCCTGCCCCTGTGAAGAGACATGGGTTATAAACTATGAAACACACCCTTCTCTCCCTCCACTATATAAGCCCTTGACGAAAATGTAACCTTCTGTTCCGGGTACATTAGGACGACGGTCCGATGTCAGAAGGATTCAGATAATAACTACAGAACAAAACAAACCTCAGCGTGAGCTTTGGTTGCAAATGGTATGAACTTTGAACTCTTATTCGCTACAGAAGTGATACCTCCTAGCCGTTGAGTTCGCAGCGGCCGCTGTAAATGTGGGCTAGGAAAGGACGGACAGAGTATTCCATCTACCACACAACGACGACACTACAACGTATCCCGTTCACCACCAGAGACACTCTTCAAAGGACAAAGGACTCCGTTGGGCAACACGGCCTTCCATCCACCACCAAAGACACTCTTCAAAGGACTCTGTTGGGCAACACGACCTTCCATCTACCACCAACCTATTGAAGCGCAGCTCAGAGTAAATATTTATTGCATTTTCCTTTTCCAAATGGGCGGTGATTTAGAATGCATAAGATTTTGTATTTACAATAGAGTAGCTACCTAGATAGAGGCATAGCTTCTCCCTTTGTTTGTCAAGTCTACCCGCTCTTTCACTCAAACCCAATCTCCTTTTCTTTGTGTAACCAGCGGTCATATCTGTTCCGTCCGCTAGGGACGTTTTCCTTCATGACATAATTTGTAATCAAGGTATGATTCATTCTGTGCGATTAGTTAGGTATTTAGTAAATAAATCATTAAACCCAATTTTGTATTGCTGATTCAACTTGTTAGCCAGGGTTCGTGAAGATAACCAAGAATTTACAAATTTCAGATGAGACTGAAATAAGGTGACGATTAATATGGACTGCTATTGGTGTAAAATATTACTAGATCTTTAAGAGTTTCTTCGGAAGATAACTGCTCTATAATTATTATTTTGTGGTGCCCTGACTTTCTAGTTAATTACATTTACATGATTAGCTCAATCAGGTAATATTAATTATAGAGAAAGGATTTTATAGAATAGCATGTCATATCACTTAATCCGGCAAAGCCAAAGACACAACACTAATGTAAATAAAAACCAATGTAAATAAGATAGATATGGTGCTACTAAATGCACATGACGGCACAAACATGTCTCGGAAAAAGTAAATATGTTTTTGTTTGGAAAATGTGGAAATAAAACATTTCCCTTCTTTTCCAGCTAGGCAGGCTAACATTAGCTAGCTAGTTAACTTGATAGCTATCGTACAGTAGGCGTATATTAATAATTACATATTTAATATAAGTAGACATGCACTCATAATTGACTGTTGTGCATATAAAGCACCCACAAGCTACCGGTGGCTGAAAACACAATCATCGCAGGATGAACCAGTGACGAATTTCCGGCTAAGGGTGGTCAATTTAAAAATCATTCCTTCCTCCCTCGCCCCTTGCCCTGCAAGTGTAAAGTCGTCAAATGTAATGATATGTCATCATCATTAAGTGTCCACTTCATTTGAGGCTGAAGGGATAGGGTGGCTTTTAAGTGTTTGGACCGCAGCCAAAAAGATGAGGGTTGAGATGCGATGAGATACATTTGACTTGGCCAGTTCTGGTCCGACAGCGTCACGCACCTCGGCAGCACATTGTACACAATATGAAATATTCACTCCCTCTGCTGAGAGAAAGGCAAGCGATAGCAGCAAAGTCTTGTATGGTAATACTTTGAGAAGTTAAATGAGAAGAAAATGCTAAATTTAGGAGATGAGATTGAGGTACAGTAATGGTAGTACAGGTACAATGCTTAACCACCCAGAAGGGTTGCCAGTGAGACCCAAACTGTTAAGTGTGAGAGAGAAAGAGAAGACACAGGCTAGCACACAGAGCCCACTCAGCCCAGTGTAACTAATGTAATGAAGGAGAGATAGCAGACAGACAGGGACTCACTGCAGAACAGACATCACATCACCTCACATGCCCTGCACTGAGATAGACAGGCAGAGACTGCAGAGCATGTGATCCTTAAGGTGTACCTGGCAAATCATTCCATCGCCGCAGGATATAATCAAATTAATATTTATTTATACAGCACATTTCAAACATGGAATGCAACGCAATGTGCTTTACAGGAAAACAAAAACAAAAAAACAACGAAAAGACAAGCTGAAATATTTACTACAGAGCAAACATAATATCAAAAAAATAACTATGACAAATTGAACAACTAAAAAGCACACTAAGGAAAAGCATAGCTAAGAAAATGTGTCCACAGTTTCAGCCCCCCTCCGCTTCTCGGGCAGGCAATTCCAGAGCCTGGGGCATAATAACTAAAGGCGGCCTCTCCATGCCTCTTGGTCCTAGGCTATGGGATAGTTAAAAGGCCTGTGCCAGAGGACCTGGAGGGACCTATTGGGTACATACATAACCTAATAGCATGTCTAACATTTATTGGGGTGCACATTCATGGATTGATTTAAAAACCAATAGAATCATCTTTAATTAATTTGAAAACTCACTGGCAGCCAGTGCAGAGACCTTAAAACCACACCGTGACTGGGACAGGGAAAAGGGTTCGAGTCACGACAGACCAGAAAAATGCGAGTCCAATTCAAGACCATGATTGTAATTTTATCAACTCAGCACCATAAGAGTTGAAAATGTCAAGTATTTCAGAACATATAGATTCTTTAGAAATTCAAAATAGTGCAAAAGGGCATGCTGAAGGAAAATAGAGCCGCTCTACAAATTATTACTAACCCAAACACAATGGTAAACAATGGATCTACGCCTTCAGAGAAGGGCTAAGGATTTTAAAAATAATGATTATAACAATATATTAATGATAATAATTATGTTATTTTCAAAGATGTTCTGATTTAATCTCGGGGGTTAACACTGAAGAGAAAGCAGCAGTTCTTTGCTGGTCTCTGTGGAGATCTAATCTAAACTCAGCAAAAAAGGAAACATCATCTCACTGTCAACTGTGTTTATTTTCAGCAAACTTAACACGTGTTCCAAGGAGATGTGACGAACAGAAATGGAATAATGTGTCCCTGAACAAAGGGAGGGGGGTCAAAATCAAAAGTAACAGTCAATGCAGCTGGTGGCCACACCAGATACTAAGTACTGTAGTGCATCTCCTCCTCATGGACTGCACCAGATTTGCCAGTTCTTGCTTTGAGATGTTACCCCACTCTTCCACCAAGGCATCTGCAAGTTCCCGGATATTTCTGACCCTAACCCTCTCCCTCCGATCCAACAGATGTACTCAATAGGATTGAGATCCGGGCTCTTCACTGGCCATGGCACAACACTGACATTCCTGTCCTGCAGGAAATCACGCACAGAACGAGCAGTATGGCTGGTGGCATTGTCATGCTGGAGGGTCATGTCAGGATGAGCCTGCAGGAAGGGTACCACATGAGGGAGGAGGATGTCTTCCCTGTAACGCACAGCATTGAGATTGTCAGCAATGACAACAAGCTCAGTCCCGTGATACACTGCCCCAGACCATGACGGATCCTCCACCTCTAAATCAACCCCGCTCCATAGTACAGGCCTCGGTGTAACGCTCATTCCAACAACATTAAACGCGAATTTGACCATCACCCCTAGTGAGACAAAACCGCGACTCGTCAGTGGCACTTTTTGCCAGTCCTGTCTGGTCCAGCGACGGTGATGTCTGGTGAGAACCTGCCTTACAACAGGCCTACAAGCCCTCAGTCCAGCCTCTCTCAGACTATTGTGTATTCCTGGTGTAACTCGGACAGTTGTTGTTGCCATCCTATACCTGTACCTGTCCCACCCACACGTGTTGTTACACGTGGTCTGCCACTGCAAGGAAAATCAGCTGTTTGTCCTGTCTCCCTGTGGCGCTGTCTTAGGCGTCTCACAGTACGGACATTGCAATTTATTGTCCTGGCCACATCTGCAGTCATCATGCCTCCTTGAAGCATGCCTAAGGCACATTCACACAGATGAGCAGAGACCCTGGGCATCTTTCTTTTGGTGTTTTTCAGAGTCAGTAGAAAGGTCTCTTTAGTGTCCTAAGTTTTCATAACTGTGGCCTTAATTGCCTACTACAGTCTGTAAACTGTTAGTGTCTTAACGGCCGTTCCACAGGTGCATGTTCATTAATTGTTCATGGTTCATTGAACAAGCATGGGAAACAGTGTTTAAACCTTTTAAAATGAAGATCTGTTAAGTTATTTGGATTTTTATTAATTACCTTTCAAAGACAGGGTCCTGAAAAGGGGACGTTTATTTTTTTGCTGAGTTTTAGATATCCAAGTCAGCCATTGGCTAGGCCATCATAAGCTAGATAAAGCCATCTGCCATTCAACTGTATCAGGGCAACATTTTGGCGTGACATTAGAATCAACCAATCACATTTTGACTGAATGGGTGGAACCATTAACAAAAACCTATGGAAACCTCTGAATTCTTAAAGGCCAACAGATCACGACAGCAAAAGCGAGCAGTAGTTTTCCCACGGTCTAGCTAGCTAGCTAGCTAGCTTTTGTTGTCGACTAGTTTGCAGGGGCTGCAGCAGGTGTTATTGAAGATGATGTTGTTGCTAATTTTTTTAGCTTCTTAATTTTCAAGAATAACGTTCAACAAGAAGTTACGTTTCAAATGATCATCACCTGGTGAGTGGAACGGTGTTTTTTTTATTGCAGCGTGCTTGCCGTTACCCATCTGTTTGAAAATAACTTGGGTGTGAAACATTGTTGCATTTAAAGTGGAACTGATAGCATTTCAGCAACATGACATCTTATTAATATCTGTTCATATACACTTCCAGGAAGAATATGGCACTTCTTAAAAACATTATCTGACAAGCGACCACTTAGATATGGTCATTTTCACAATTTCATAAATTCTTAGAATGTTTGTTAAAATTCTTTAACAATATAGAGTGGGAAAGCGTCCCGTCCGTGCGTTTGGACAATTAATAGACACTGCAGTAAATACATCAGAATAAAAACATCTGTCTTGTCCAGGACCGGAGTCTACACAGACTGGTGCGCTATTGCCAATCAAAGCAACAGTAGGGCTTTATACAAACAAGCCATTTGCCACATGGGCCTGCTAACATTCGCTTTGAACTGGTCTTTACAGGAAGTTGCAACAGCGCAACTTTAGATCATTAGAACGCATTCGCCAAAAGCCACCTGAATGAATTTCTGCAAATATGTAAACACCACGGGAGTCCTCTTACATTTTGAAACTTATTCTGCAGCTTGCCTGTCAATGCATGCTTGTCCCAACCAAGCACCCAAGCTAACTGGCTAAAGTTGGCTAGCTTTCTAGCTAGCTAGCTAGCCAACTATGAACATTTGAACATCTTGGCCATGTTCTGTTATAATCTCCACCCGGCACAGCCAGAAGAGGACTGGCCACCCCTCATAGCCTGGTTCCTCTCTAGGTTTCTTCCTAGGTTTTGGCCTTTCTAGGGAGTTTTTCCTAGCCACAGTGCTTCTACACCTGCATTGCTTGCTGTTTGGGGTTTTAGGCTGGGTTTCTGTACAGCACTTTGATATATCAGCTGATGTAAGATAGGCTATATAAATACATTTTATTTGATTTGATTAGTGTTCTTGGACACTAATGGTGGTCTGCTTAAAACATGTTGGTATTACAGACTCAGACAGGGAGAGGTTGAAAATGTCAGTGAAGACACTTGCCAGTTGGTCAGCACATGCTCGCAGTACACGTCCTGGTAATCCGTCTGGCTCTGCGGCCTTGTGAATGTTGACCCGTTTAAAGATCTAACTCACATCGGCTGCGGAGAGCGTGATCACACAGTCGTCCAGAACAGCTGGTGCTCTCATGCTTGTTTCAGTGTTATTTGCCTCGAAGCGAGCATTTAAGTACTTTAGCTCGTCTGGTAGGCTCGTGTCATTGGGCAGCTCCAGGCAGTGCTTCCCTTTGTAGCCTGTAATGGTTTGCAAGCCCTGCCACATCCGACGAGCGTTGGAGCCGGTGTAGTATGATTCGATCTAAGCCCTGTATTGACGCTTTGCCTGTTTGATGGTTCGTCGGAGGGCATAGAGGAATTTCTTATAAGCTTCCGGGTTAGAGCCCTGCTCCTTGAAAGCGGCAGCTCTAGCCTTTAGCTCAGTGCGGATGTTGCCTGTAATCCATGGCTTCTGTTTGGGGTATGTACGTACGGTCACTGTGGGGACCACGTCGTCGATAACACTTATTGATGAAGCCAATGACTGATGTGGTGTACTCCTCAATGTCATTGAAGGAATCCCGGAACATATTCCAGTCTGTGCTAGCAAAACAGTCCTGTAGCTTAGCATCAGCTTCATCTGACCACTTTTTTTATTGATCGAGTCACTGGTGCTTCCTGCTTTAATTTTTGCTTGTAAGCAGGAATCAGGAGGATAGAGTTGTGGTCAGATTTGCCAAATGGAGGGTGAGGGAGAGCTTTGTATGCATCTCTGTGTGTGAAGTAAAGGTGGTTCAGAGTGTTTTCCCTCAGGTTGCACATTTAACATGCTGATAGAAATTTGGTAAGAAAGATTTAAGTTTCCCTGCGTTAAAGTCCCCGGCTACTAGGAGCAAAAAAGAGCAATCTGACAGTCCATGGTGAGTAATAGCAGTTCTTATGTCCAGAAGTTATTTTCGGTCATAAGAGACAGTAGCAGCAACATTATGTACAATATAAGTAAAAAAATAAGTTACAAACAATGAATGCAAAGAAATGAACAAAAAACACAATTGGTTAGGAATACGTAAAACGTCAGCCTTGTTCTCCGTAGCCCTCTTGTCGACACTGAGACAAGACCGGGACACTCAATATGTGGTCTTGAGACCGGACTCGAGACGGTACTACTTAACAGCTTAAAACCAGTGTAATGTGTGATTTCCGTCTGGTCTTGGTCAGTACCTGTGCTGTTGCATTCTGTATGTTTTGCAGTTTACCAATGGCTTTCTTGGGTAGACCAGACAGGAGAGCATTACAGTAGTCAAGCTTGGTTGTAATAAAAGCCTGGATGTGTCTCTCTGTTATCAGCTTGAGAGAGAAACGGACGCACCTAGGCTAGTGAAAATGTACACATGATGTCTGATAGCGACGAGGAGAGGGTTCTCTCAAGATTATACTGTAGCTAGTTATCCAATATAATGAACAGAGAAGAACATTCAGCATTTCATAGAACATCATTGGGTCTGGGGTGTGTGACGAATATTGTAAGAGTGTTGGGTCAGTAACCAAACGGTTACTGGATCAAATCCCCGAGCCAGCAAGGTGGAAAAATCTGCCGTTCTGCCATTGAACAAGGTAGTTAAACCCCAACAACAACTGCTCCCTGGACGGCGATGTCGATTAAGATAGCCCCTCGCACCTCTCTGATTCAGAGGGGTTGGGTTAAACGCATAAGACACATTTCGGTTTGAATGCATTCAGTTTTGCAACTGACTAGGTATCCCCTTTCCCTCTCCCTAAATCATTACAGTGTAATTACAGGCCTATTCTCACTACAAAAGAGAGGAGTATTCTGATTCTGAAGACTGAGTACCTTGTGTCAGCCATGGCTGTTTTCTCTCTGTCACTGTCTGTCCTTTAGCTACATCCAGTTAATCATTATTCAAGTGCCCATGATTGGTCAGCAGCATATGTATGGATAGCATTGTCACGGGGGCTAGGTGGAGATTTGACCATAACACTAACACCTATCTACAATTACTAGACAATCTACAATTACTAGAGCTAGTAGTCAGTCAGATTATTTTCAAATGAGTGGAACTGCCATCTCCTTACATATTTTTTGCACTTTTTTGAGACAGTACTGAAACGAGAGGGAAAGACAGTCCAGTGTGAGAAGGGAGGATGCAAGGATTGAACGCCGGTCTCTGGAGGGGGAAAGCATAATGTGGTTACTGCCGGGAGCGTTAGTTAACACAAGACTGTATCAACCCCTAGCCCCTACCCTTTTGTTGTGTTATCTGTGTAGGTCTGAGAGCATTGGAGAGGTATATACAATATGCCAGAAGTTCCACCCTGGCCTATCAGAAGACAAGTGGTAGGCTAGATATATTAATCTAACGTAGCATGTGTAAAAAGACGCCTGAACGGAGTCCACACACTCATTTTTCAAGGGAAACAGAAGTTAGGTTGAAAATAATGTATCCCTGAGAAACGGAAACATCTGCTTTCTGCCACCCCACAGAGAGTGAGCTGTATTAACCATACTGTTCACACCTATCCAATCCTTTCAGATCTGTGCCAGGGTCAGGGCAAGGGGTTGATTTTGGATTGGGCAATGGTCTAGTCCAAGAGGGCTGCAGAGGGGAAGAGAGGGGCATTATGGGGTCACCACATCACAGGCGTGTATACAGGAAGCAGGATGGAAGTGTGGGTATAAGAGAGCACATGAGAGAGTAGTTAACCCACTGATCCTCTGGACAATAGACTGGGCAGAGATGGAAACGCTGAATGTCTGTCTCTCTCTTATGCACATCCTGTCTTGTATGTGTTGGGATAATATGTTTTCAGCCTACATGAAGGAGCCATTTTTGAATGCTCCAATAGGCCAATGTGTGTCTGTTGATTTAATTCCCCTATGTGAAACACAAAAGTGAGCTATATATACACACACATCAATGGTGGTGGCATATGTTAGGCTGAGTTTAATCGGTTGGTTTGGTTTCACCCAGTGTCCCACATTCTGCGATCTTCACAGATCCAGAATAGTATGACATCAGAGATTTTCAGCCTATGCAATCGAGTGCTGATTTTACACCCACTCAAACATCCATTGAAGAAAAAAGGCTACATCCTTTTACTAATTTCAGTATGGGCTTATGATGATACAATGTAACGTTAGTAGGCTACTTATTAAAACGATTATCTCCAGGCGCTGTTACAAAGTAACACAGGCTATTGTGCTCAGCGCCTTTGGGCGAAAGTGTATATTAGTTCCAAAGTATGTTGTTGATGTAACCACCAGTGTATCAAATATGTCCTAAAGTGTTACAAAGTTACTGTAACGTGTCCTTAGCGCTCGTTCTCCTGAAACTTAACAATAATTCTCCCACAATGTGAGGTAAATATGTTACAAAACAACAATACGTTTTCTGTACAGCACAGTAAATGACAACGTTTTTCTGTGTAGACCTAAACCAACCGAACTCAACTGCCTCGCACGTCATCCTTTCCATTTTTTAGTAGTAGGCTAACATAGTAGACTGGTAGCCTAAGTGTCCTACTTCGACTATTAGCTCAGTTTCGAGACAGTGATATGAACTACAATTTATCCGTATAGCCTACCGTTACTCACCCCAATATGACCAACTCTCCGTATTTTGCCGGGTCTTTAACGGGCACATCATCTTCGTCCTGGTTTGGCGAATTCATCCGACTGGCGCGAGCTTGCTCTTGTAAACCTTCGAGAGCAATAGTAGTGAAAAAAAAGAAACAGGCTACACCTTTCAAACTATGAGGAAGTTACTTGAATGTTAGTATATCCGAGTTTGGATAGAGGCAATTGTTCTTGTTCTTCGTTTTATTGTTTTAATTCCGTGAGCTACCATCTTTTGGAAAGATTGTTGCAAAGCTATCGATTAAAGGCCCGCGCCACACGAATCTGTTCTGTAGCAGAGTACAAAAACATCTCGCGGCAGGGAGTCGACTGACCCATTTTTTGTTTTACAGGGAAGGACAATAAACATCTCTATATTATAAATATATATAATACAGTCCCTATACGACCACAATATTTTTTATTTTTCATATTTATTATGATAAATAAGAAATACTGTGTGGGAATAATACTGAAATACAATTTTGTGTTTTATGAAAATTATTCAGTTACCACAATCTCCCTTTGAAACCATTCAGAGTGATGAGGTCTTGATGATACGCTTGCTACTGACTCTTATGTAAAATAAAAAGGCGGTTTCAAATTCTGGAGGAAAAACACTCGCTTTGTAGCCTAAACCAATTTACACCATGGGACATTCTTGTTTTCAAATTTTCAAAAATTTACAGAAAAGCGTGAAGAATTGTTCAATGTCTCTGGTGCCAGTCATTATAAAGTCCGACGTAAATTAAACAGTTTGCCTGCTTCTCTAATTTACTATTTCGATTTCGTTTGGATTTCATTTACATTTGAGTCATTTAGCAGATGCTCTAATCCAGAGCGATTTAGAGTTAGTGTATTCATCTTAAAATAGCTAGGTGGGACAACCACAGGCAAAGAAAGTACATTTTGCCTCAATAAAGTAGGGAAGGGGATCAAGGCGAGGAGGATGGATTATTTAAAATACTGTTTCAAGAGGTGTGTTTTCACAAGATTGGCAGTGACTGCTGTCCTAGCTTCAGGGGGATGCTGATTCCACCATTGGGGTACCAGGACAAGGAATTGCTTGGACTGGACTAAACGGGAGGGCCAAGAAACCTGATGTGGCAGAATGGAGTGCTCTGGTTGGGATGTGGGGTTTGAGCATAGCCTGGAGGTAGGGAGGGGCAGTTCCTCTTGCTGCTCCATAGGTAAGCACCATGGTTTTGTAGTGGATGCGAATTTCGACTGGAAGCCAGTGGAGTGTGCGGAAGAGCGGGGTGACATGAGAGAACTTGGGAAGGTTGAAAACCAGGCGGGCTGCATCATTCTAGATAAGTTGCAGGGGTTTCAAATCAAATCAAATTTTATTTGTCACATACACATGGTTAGCAGATGTTAATGCGAGTGTAGCGAAATTCTTGTGCTTCTAGTTCCGACAATGCAGTGATAACCAACAAGTAATCTAACTAACAATTCCAAAACTACTGTCTTATACACAGTGTAAGGGGATAAGGAATATGTACATAAGGATATATGAATGAGTGATGGTACAGAGCAGCATACAGTAGATGGTATCGAGTACAGTATATACATATGAGATGAGCGCTTCTGGTCAGCGGGGTGGTGGCACCGGGATCCTCATCTCTCCCAAGTGGTCATTCTCTCTTTCTCCCCTTACCCATCTGTCTATCGCCTCCTTTGAATTCCATGCTGTCACAGTTACCAGCCCTTTCAAGCTTAACATCCTTATCATTTATCGCCCTCCAGGTTCCCTCGGAGAGTTCATCAATGAGCTTGATGCCTTGATAAGCTCCTTTCCTGAGGACGGCTCACCTCTCACAGTTCTGGGCGACTTTAACCTCCCCACGTCTACCTTTGACTCATTCCTCTCTGCCTCCTTCTTTCCACTCCTCTCCTCTTTGACCTCACCCTCTCACCTTCCCCCCTACTCACAAGGCAGGCAATACGCTCGACCTCATCTTTACTAGATGCTGTTCTTCCACTAACCTCATTGCAACTCCCTCCAAGTCTCCGACCACTACCTTGTATCCTTTTCCCTCTCGCTCTCATCCAACACTTCCCACACTGCCCCTACTCGGATGGTATCGCGCCGTCCCAACCTTCGCTCTCTCTCCCCCGCTACTCTCTCCTCTTCCATCCTATCATCTCTTCCCTCTGCTCAAACCTTTTCCAACCTATCTCCTGATTCTGCCTCCTCAACCCTCCTCTCCTCCCTTTCTGCATCCTTTGACTCTCTATGTCCCCTATCCTCTAGGCCGGCTCGGTCCTTCCCTCCCGCTCCGTGGCTCGACGACTCATTGCGAGCTCACAGAACAGGGCTCCGGGCAGCCGAGCGGAAATGGAGGAAAACTTGCCTCCCTGCGGACCTGGCATCCTTTCACTCCCTCCTCTCTACATTTTCCTCCTCTGTCTCTGCTGCTAAAGCCACTTTCTACCACTCTAAATTCCAAGCATCTGCCTCTAACCCTAGGAAGCTCTTTGCCACCTTCTCCTCCCTCCTGAATCCCCCCCCTCCTCCCTCTCTGCAGATGACTTCGTCAACCATTTTGAAAAGAAGGTCGACGACATCCGATCCTCGTTTGCTAAGTCAAACGACACTGCTGGTTCTGCTCACACTGCCCTACCCTACCCTGTGCTCTGACCTCTTTCTCCCCTCTCTCTCCAGATGAAATCTCGCGTCTTGTGACGGCCGGCCGCCCAACAACCTGCCCGCTTGACCCTATCCCCTCCTCTCTTCTCCAGACCATTTCCGGAGACCTTCTCCCTTACCTCACCTCGCTCATCAACTCATCCCTGACCGCTGGCTACGTCCCTTCCGTCTTCAAGAGAGCGAGAGTTGCACCCCTTCTGAAAAAACCTACACTCGATCCCTCCGATGTCAACAACTACAGACCAGTATCACTTCTTTCTTTTCTCTCCAAAACTCTTGAACGTGCCGTCCTTGGCCAGCTCTCCCGCTATCTCTCTCAGAATGACCTTCTTGATCCAAATCAGTCAGGTTTCTAGACTAGTCATTCAACTGAGACTGCTCTTCTCTGTATCACGGAGGCGCTCCGCACTGCTAAAGCTAACTCTCTCTCCTCTGCTCTCATCCTTCTAGACCTATCGGCTGCCTTCGATACTGTGAACCATCAGATCCTCCTCTCCACCCTCTCCGAGTTGGGCATCTCCCCGGCGCGGCCCACGCTTGGATTGCGTCCTACCTGACAGGTCGCTCCTACCAGGTGGCGTGGCGAGAATCTGTCTCCTCACCACGCGCTCTCACCACTGGTGTCCCCCAGGGCTCTGTTCTAGGCCCTCTCCTATTCTCGCTATAAACCAAGTCACTTGGCTCTGTCATAACCTCACATGGTCTCTCCTATCATTGCTATGCAGACGACACACAATTAATCTTCTCCTTTCCCCCTTCTGATGACCAGGTGGCGAATCGCATCTCTGCATGTCTGGCAGACATATCAGTGTGGATGACGGATCACCACCTCAAGCTGAACCTCGGCAAGACGGAGCTGCTCTTCCTCCCGGGGAAGGACTGCCCGTTCCATGATCTCGCCATCACGGATGACAACTCCATTGTGTCCTCCTCCCAGAGCGCTAAGAACCTTGGCGTGATCCTGGACAACACCCTGTCGTTCTCAACTAACATCAAGGCGGTGGCCCGTTCCTGTAGGTTCATGCTCTACAACATCCGCAGAGTACGACCCTGCCTCACACAGGAAGCGGCGCAGGTCCTAATCCAGGCACCTGTCATCTCCCGTCTGGATTACTGCAACTCGCTGTTGGCTGGGCTCCCTGCCTGTGCCATTAAACCCCTACAACTCATCCAGAACGCCGCAGCCTGTCTGGTGTTCAACCTTCCCAAGTTCTCTCACGTCACCCCGCTCCTCCACTCTCTCCACTGGCTTCCAGTTGAAGTTCGCATCCGCTACAAGACCATGGTGCTTGCCTACGGAGCTGTGAGGGGAACGGCACCTCAGTACCTCCAGGCTCTGATCAGGCCCTACACCCAAACAAGGGCACTGCGTTCATCCACCTCTGGCCTGCTCGCCTCCCTACCACTGAGGAAGTACAGTTCCCGCTCAGCCCAGTCAAAACTGTTCGCTGCTCTGGCCCCCCAATGGTGGAACAAACTCCCTCACGACGCCAGGACAGCGGAGTCAATCACCACCTTCCGGAGACACCTGAAACCCCACCTCTTTAAGGAATACCTAGGATAGGATAAGTAATCCTTCTCACCCCCCCCCTAAAAGATTTAGATGCACTATTGTAAAGTGGCTGTTCCACTGGATGTCATAAGGTGAATGCACCAATTTGTAAGTCGCTCTGGATAAGAGCGTCTGCTAAATGACTTAAATGTAAATGTTAAATGTGTGTAGACAAAGTAAACAAGTGGCATAGTTAAAGTGGCTAGTGATACATGTATTACATAAGGATGCAGTCAATGATGTAGAGTACAGTATATACGTATGCATATGAGATGAATAATGTAGGGTAAGTAACATTATATAAGGTAGCGTTGTTTAAAGTGGCTAGTGATATATTTACATCATTTCCCATCAATTCCCATTATTAAAGTGGCTGGAGTTGGGTCAGTGTCAATGACAGTGTGTTGGCAGCAGCCACTCAATGTTAGTGGTGGCTGTTTAACAGTCTGATGGCCTTGAGATAGTAGCTGTTTTTCAGTCTCTCGGTCCCAGCTTTGATGCACCTGTACTGACCTCGCCTTCTGGATGATAGCGGGGTGAACAGGCAGTGGTTCGGGTGGTTGATGTCCTTGATGATCTTTATGGCCTTCCTGTAACATCGGGTGGTGTAGGTGTCCTGGAGGGCAGGTAGTTTGCCCCCGGTGATGCGTTGTGCAGTCCTCACTACCCTCTGGAGAGCCTTACGGTTGAGGGCGGAGCAGTTGCCGTACCAGGCGGTGATACAGCCCGCCAGGATGCTCTCGATTGTGCATCTGTAGAAGTTTGTGAGTGCTTTTGGTGACAAGCCGAATTTCTTCAGCCTCCTGAGGTTGAAGAGGCGCTGCTGCGCCTTCTTCACGACGCTGTCAGTGTGAGTGGACCAATTCAGTTTGTCTGTGATGTGTATGCCGAGGAACTTAAAACTAGCTACCCTCTCCACTACTGTTCCATCGATGTGGATAGGGGTGTTCCCTCTGCTGTTTCCTGAAGTCCACAATCATCTCCTTAGTTTTGTTGACGTTGAGTGTGAGGTTATTTTCCTGACACCACACTCCGAGGGCCCTCACCTCCTCCCTGTAGGCCGTCTCGTCATTGTTGGTAATCAAGCCTACCACTGTTGTGTCGTCCGCAAACTTGATGATTGAGTTGGAGGCGTGCGTGGCCACGCAGTCGTGGGTGAACAGGGAGTACAGGAGAGGGCTCAGAACGCACCCTTGTGGGGCCCCCGTGTTGAGGATCAGCGGGGAGGAGATGTTGTTGCCTACCCTCACCACCTGGGGGCGGCCCGTCAGGAAGTCCAGTACCCAGTTGCACAGGGCGGGGTCGAGACCCAGGGTCTCGAGCTTGATGACGAGCTTGGAGAGTACTATGGTGTTGAATGCCGAGCTGTAGTCGATGAACAGCATTCTCACATAGGTATTCCTCTTGTCCAGGTGGGTTAGGGCAGTGTGCAGTGTGGTTGAGATTGCATCGTCTGTAGACCTATTTGGGCGGTAAGCAAATTGGAGTGGGTCTAGGGTGTCAGGTAGGGTGGAGGTGATATGGTCCTTGACTCATCTCTCAAAGCACTTCATGATGACGGAAGTGAGTGCTACGGGGCGGTAGTCGTTTAGCTCAGTTACCTTAGCTTTCTTGGGAACAGGAACAATGGTGGCCCTCTTGAAGCATGTGGGAACAGCAGACTGGTATAGGAATTGATTGAATATGTCCGTAAACACACCGGCCAGCTGGTCTGCGCATGCTCTGAGGGCGCGGCTGGGGATGCCGTCTGGGCCTGCAGCCTTGCGAGGGTTAACACGTTTAAATGTCTTACTCACCTCGGCTGCAGTGAAGGAGAGACCGCATGTTTTCGTTGCAGGCCGTGTCAGTGGCACTGTATTGTCCTCAAAGCGGGCAAAAAGTTATTTAGTCTGCCTGGGAGCAAGACATCCTGGTCCGTGACTGGGCTGGGTTTCTTCTTGTAGTCCGTGATTGACTGTAGACCCTGCCACATGCCTCTTGTGTCTGAGCCATTGAATTGAGATTCCACTTTGTCTCTGTACTGACGCTTAGCTTGTTTAATAGCCTTGCGGAGGGAATAGCTGCATTGTTTATATTCGGACATGTTACCAGACACCTTGCCCTGATTAAAAGCAGTGGTTCGCGCTTTCAGTTTCACGCGAATGCTGCCATCAATCCACGGTTTCTGGTTTGTGGAGCCGGGTTTGATGGCACAGGCGGGGAGCCCAGCCAACAGCGAGTTGCAGTAGTCCAGACAGGAGAGGACAAGTGCCTGGATTAGGACCTGCACCGCTTACTGTGTAATGTAGAATCATACTCTATGGATGTTGTACAGCATGAACCTGCAGGAGCGAGTCACTGCTTTGATGTTTGCAGAGAATGACAGGGTGTAGTCCAGGGTTACGCCAAGGTTCTTTGCACTCTGGGAGGGCGACACTGTGGAGGGGTCAACCGTGATGGAGAGGTCTTTGAATGGGCAGGCCTTCCCCGGGGGGAAGAGCAGCTCCATCTTGTCGAGGTTGAGCTTGAGGTGGTGGGCCGAGGGGGGAAGGAGAAAAGTAGTATCCTCCGCATAGCAATGATAGGAGAGACCATGTAGAGCCGAGTGACTTGGTGTATAGAGAGAAGAGGAGAGGGTCTAGAACCGAGCCCTGGCGGACATCAGTACTGAGAGTACGTGGTGCAGAGTCTGATCGTCTCCACGTCTCCTGGTAGGAGCGGCCTGCCAGGTAGGATACAACCAAGAGTGTGCAGAGCCTGAGATGTCCAGCCCTCTGAGAGGGTGGAGAGGAGGATCTGATAATTGTCAAAGGCTTTGATAAGTGCCTTTGATAAGTGTCAAAGGCAGTGGATAGATTAAAGAGGAGGAGATCAAAGGAGAGAGAGTCAGCTTTGGCAGTGTGGAGAGCCTCTGCGACACAGACAAGAGCAGTCTCGGTTGAGTGACCCATCTTGAAGCCTGACTAGTTAGGGTCAAGAAGATTGTTCTGAGAGAGATAACGGGAAAGTTGATCAGAGACAGCACGCTCAAGTGTTTTGGAAAGAAAAGAAAGAAGGGATACAGGTCTATAGTTTTTGACGTCAGATGAGTCGAGTGTTGGTTTCTTGAGGAGGGGAGCAACTCGGGCCATTTTGAAGTCAGAGGCAACCCAGCCAGTGGTCAGGGATGAATTGATTAGGAAAGTGAGGAGTAGGAAAAGGTCTCCAGGTCTGGAGGTCTGGAGAAGAGAGGAGGGAATGGGGTTGAGCAGGTAGGTTGTCAGGCAGCCAGACCTCACTAGTTGCAGGATGTCATCTTGGATGCGGTCTAGTCAGCCATTCTTTAATTACAGCTAACCTAAAGCCAATTCCAGCATATTGGTCCAATTCACTCAGGATGGCAGGCAGCATGCATTGGACATGTAATAGATTTCTGCTTAAAATTCAAGTAATCAAAGAAGTAATACATTTTGTTGGTCAGTTCCACCATCTATATTTTACAAAAAAAATGAAGGCCTACCTTTTACTTTTTGTGAAATATTTGTAAGTGCTCACTCATTTATGTAATGTCTGAATCTTAGTCACATTGGGTCAATACAATTGTGTTTACTTTAGGTGACTACTGCTAACTACTACACTTTAGACAAACTTCCTCCCTCTTGCCCTCGCTGTGTGTGTGTGCGCGTGCGTGCGTGTGTGTGTGAGTGCGAGCGCAGGTGCATTGTGTGAGAGAAAGACAGAGAGGGAGAGAGAGAGAGACATTGAAATTCACTGACAGCTTCAACTCGGGGACTGTTCCCCTTCGGCAGAGAAATGTCTGCTTCCTGCCACAGGAGGTCAGTGCTTTTCACAAAGTTCCTGAAGTTTTCAAATACAAGTGAGGAAATTAAAATGGTATCTATTTATCACCATAAATGACTGTGTTGACAATCACTATACACCTCACTGTGGTTAGAGCGTTGGACTTGTAACAGAAAGGTTGCAAGATTGAATCCCCGAGCTGACAAGGTAATAAATAATCTGTCGTTCTGCCTCTGAACAAGGCAGTTAACCCACTGTTCCTAGGCCGTCATTGAAAATAAGAATTTGTTCTTAACTGACTTGCCTAGTTAAATAAAGGTAAAAACCGGGCCATGGTGTGCCACTATGTCTGTAAGGGTGTATGTTTGGCCTCCACAAGGTCAGAGACTGACTCTAAGGCTGAGGCATCACCTGTGGCTATGCTAGGGTTAGGTTGGGTTGCCAACTGGGATCAAAATCCTTCTGGTATGTCATCAAAGTCCTTCAGGTATGTCATCAAACTCCTTCTGGTATGTCATCAAAGTCCTTCAGGTATGTCATCAAAGTCCTTCTGGTATGTCATCAAAGTCCTTCAGGTATGTCATCAAAGTACTTCAGGTATGTCATCAAAGTCCTTTAGGTATGTCATCAAAGTCCTTCTGGTATGTCATCAAAGTCCTTCTGGTATGTCATCAAAGTCCTTCTGGTATGTCATCAAACTCCTTCTGGTATGTCATCAAACTCCTTCTGGTATGTCATAAAAGTCCTTCTGGTATGTCATCAAAGTCCTTCTGGTATGTCATCAAAGTCCTTCTGGTATGTCATCAAAGTCATTCTGGTATGTCATAAAAGTCATTCTGGTATGTCATCAAAGTCCTTCTGGTATGTCATCAAAGTCCTTCTGGTATGTCATCAAAGTCCTTCTGGTATGTCATCAAACTCCTTCTGGTATGTCATCAAACTCCTTCTGGTATGTCATAAAAGTCCTTCTGGTATGTCATCAAAGTCCTTCTGGTATGTCATCAAAGTCCTTCTGGTATGTCATCAAAGTCATTCTGGTATGTCATCAAAGTCCTTCTGGTATGTCATCAAAGTCCTTCTGGTATGTCATCAAAGTCCTTCTGGTATGTCATCAAAGTCCTTCTGGTATGTCATCAAAGTCCTTCTGATATGTCATAAAAGTCCTTCTGGTATGTCATCAAACTCCTTCTGGTATGTCATCAAAGTCCTTCTGGTATGTCATCAAAGTCCTTCTGATATGTCATAAAAGTCCTTCTGGTATGTCATCAAACTCCTTCTGGTATGTCATAAAAGTCCTTCTGGTATGTCATCAAAGTCCTTCAGGCTTTAACACGGTGTACATTTGAAAGTATTCATTTCAGTCTGGCGTTAGAAAAAATCTCCCAGAATAGCTCCACTGCTCCCTGGGAGGTAAAGGGGTAAATGTCATTTCCAGGAGACTTGGAAACCCTATTCAGAGTGAAACATCTAAATCTGCTGGTTTACAAGGGCCAGCCTGAGTCAAGGTGCTGGTCAGATGATCTGATCTACAAATCACTTAAACTTCTAAACAACTGGGGGTTGACTGGTCCTTATTATAGAAATATTAGCTAATCTCAACAACGCTTACCTCTAGCATACCTTAAAGAACAAGCAGTCTGACTTATGAATGAACTTGACTCTATGTAACCCTAACCACATCCTCATTTAGTGAAGTAGTAGTACACCATGTCTATAGTAAGCCTAATAAAAGGCTGGAGTCACTGAAAAGGTTCTTGTGGTTTCACTTTGTAGCTGGATAGTTTATATAAAGCAAAAACAACCAGTTTACTTTATTTATCTACAAGTCGCTGTCACAGAGAGAGACTGTCGAGGAACCATATTTGGTATGCTGATTTGAGATCTGACTGTGTGCCTTATTATAATGATAGTGCGGAATGCATTACTCTCTGCTATCACTGTGCAGCCAGCCGTTGATGCAGATTTATTTCAGTGCTAGAACAAGAGCACAGAACAGCCAGTACAGAGTTTGCATTTTGGAAACACACACATTTATATACACAGATGTACAGGCACATACATGCACATACACAAAGCATACACTCACTACTACTAAATGTTTGAACAACCAGTCATACATTCCATAAGAACACGTTCCCCTCATTCACACTCTCACTGAAACATTCTTTCTTTCAAACTCTCTCTCCCTCTCTCTTACATACACACACAAGCACATGGCGCACACACACAGGCCCGCACACACACACAGTAATTATGTCATGGCTCTGGAGAGAGGGGTGAAGTATTTTGGCTGCTGATCATGCTCCACATGCAGCATCAAGATGTTTCCTGGTTGTGGTTAAGTTATCGGCTGCTAAGTCTGAGCTCAATGATGAATGGGACTTAATTTGGCAGACTATGGGAGAACACTCAATTTATGGTGTCTAATGCTCAACACCCCCTCCCCCTTTCCTGACATATAGATGGTGTCAGGTGGTCACCACTGACACAAGTGCCAACAAAGCAAAGGTATTTAACAGTGCAGTGATCTGACCTCCTGTGTCTGTGTGCTGACTAGTCTAGTTATGCTTTGGATGCTTTCAGCATTTGTCTAAGGTAAAAAAGGTGAAGGTGTGTGTGTTCCTTCACACTTTACATGATATGAGGGTTATATGCTAGGCAGTTCTTGACTGACTGAAATAGGTGGGGATAATCATTTTGAGTGTTGGTACTCTCTATATTTAGGTGTAGGAACTCCACAACACTTTTGAGCTAATATTCTATAAGAGGTGCAGAGAACATTTGAGGTGCTGGTACTCAGTTCTGGTGAGTTCCTGCCTGGGTCAAGCACTGGTTATATGTGTGTCAGTAGTTCAGTTGATATGATATAGAGGGTTATATGTGTCAGTAGATCAGTTGATATGATATAGAGGGTTATATGTGTCAGTAGATCAGTTGATATGATATAGAGGGTTATATGTGTCAGTAGATCAGTTGATATGATATAGAGGGTTATATGTGTCAGTAGATCAGTTGATATGATATAGAGGGTTATATGTGTGTCAGTAGTTCAGTTGATATGATATAGAGGGTTATATGTGTCAGTAGTTCAGTTGATATGATATAGAGGGTTATATGTGTCAGTAGTTCAGTTGATATGATATAGAGGGTTATATGTGTCAGTAGTTCAGTTGATATGATATAGAAGGTTATATGTGTGTCAGTAGTTCAGTTGATATGATATAGAGGGTTATATGTGTCAGTAGTTCAGTTGATATGATATAGAGGGTTATATGTGTCAGTAGTTCCATTGATATAGAGGGTTATATGTGTCAGTAGTTCAGTTGATATGATATAGAAGGTTATATGTGTGTCAGTAGTTCAGTTGATATGATATAGAGGGTTATATGTGTCAGTAGATCAGTTGATATGATATAGAGGGTTATATGTGTGTCAGTAGTTCAGTTGATATGATATAGAGGGTTATATGTGTCAGTAGTTCAGTTGATATGATATAGAGGGTTATATGTGTCAGTAGTTCCATTGATATAGAGGGTTATATGTGTCAGTAGTTCAGTTGATATGATATAGAAGGTTATATGTGTGTCAGTAGTTCAGTTGATATGATATAGAGGGTTATATGTGTGTCAGTAGATCAGTTGATATGATATAGAAGGTTATATGTGTGTCAGTAGTTCAGTTGATATGATATAGAAGGTTATATGTGTGTCAGTAGTTCAGTTGATATGATATAGAAGGTTATATGTGTGTCAGTAGTTCAGTTGATATGATATAGAGGGTTATATGTGTCAGTAGTTCCATTGATATAGAGGGTTATATGTGTGTCAGTAGTTCAGTTGATATGATATAGAGGGTTATATTTATTTTATTTTACCTTTATTTAACTAGGAAAGTCAGTTAAGAACAAATTCTTATTTTCAATGACGGCCTAGGAACTGCTTTGTTCAGGGGCAGAACGACAGATTTTTATCTTGTCAGCTCGGGGTTTCGATCTAGCAAGCTTTCGGTTAGTAGTCCAACGCTCTAACCACTAGGCTACCTGCTGCCCCATATGTGTGTCAGTAGTTCAGTTGATGTTATATGGAGGGTTATACTTACAGTACCAGTCAACAGTTTGGACACCTACTCATTCCAAGGTTTTTCTTTATTTTTTTACAATTCTCGAAATTGTAGAATAATAGTGAAGACATCAACACTATGAAATAACACATATGGAATCATGAAGTAACCAAAAAAGTGTTAAACAAACCTAAATATATTTGAGATTCTTCAAAGTAGCCACACTTTGCCTTGATGACAGCTTTTAACACTTGGAATCCTTGGAAGGTGTGTGTGTGTCCAGCAAGTGTACATAGCAGGTGTTTGAGCTCTTGGGAGGGAGGTTATTTAAGGATTACGTGTCTTGTTGAGAGAGAGTGAAGTGGCAGACTATTTAAGGATGCAGTGTTAATGTGAGGGTCTGTCTGCGGCAGGTGTGTGTGTGTGTGTGTGTGTGTGTGTGTGTGTGTGTGTGTGTGTGTGTGTGTGTGTGTGTGTGTGTGTGTGTGTGTGTGTGTGTGTGTGTGTGTGTGTGTGTGTGTGTGTGTGTGTGTGTGTGTGTGTGTGTGTGTGGAGGATATGAGTCAGCTGATTACGCCGTTCCACATGGTCTTGCTGACCTTGCAGAATTCCTCTTAAACTCAATCCAGATAATTGCAGTCGCTTTGCCAATTAACAAACAAACAACAGGATTGATATCTTGGATCAGAATCAAGTAATGTGTCTTTGATTGTTTTATTTTCGGATGTACTCAAGTGGATTAGAGAATGTCTGTGTGCTGTAGTAGAAGGGTTATTATCCCAGTAGGCCGGTGGGAGGAGTTATAGGAGAACTGGCTGGAATAGAATGGAGTCAAACGTGTGGTTTCTATATGTTTGATACTGTTCAATTTATTCCATTCCAGATATTACAATGAGCCCGTCCTCCTATAGCTCCCCCCACCAGACTCCTCTGCATGAGTATAACCATCTGTCTCTGGACCTCACAGCAGCCTTTTTCACTCATTCTGTCGTTAGCATTGGATTGGTCCAATGCTTTATACTGTATCCTATAGGTGGAGGGAACAACTGCAGACTTCAGGAAGGAGGAGACTCAAGATTGGAATCTGCATAGAGGAACTTAAAACATATAATTCCTTTATATTTGGGACCTGTTACAGCACTTTTCAAAAACACATCCATTCTTCCTCCCTTCCCTGGAAGTAATCACTAAGCAATCAGCATGATTGGATAAGCCTTGCTTTTACCTAACCAATCGTGATCCGTGACTCCAAGTAATCTAGAAAGGAAGGATGCATAAAAAACGAACAGGGCTCAATTCCACTCATATTTATTTAGGTCTAGCAGCTCGCATCACATCCTGTTAAAGAGGGTATCAACACGCATCCCTCCCACAAATCCCTGCCACCAGATGCACTAGGCCCTCAAGGCACTATAGAAGTGTTAGCATGTGGAAAAATGCAGAAGGAAAAGCTCTCTGTGACATTTTCTAAAGAGGCTGGTTGCAGCCTCAAGGCTGAGCGACACTGTTGAAGCACAGCATGGCTGTTTTATAGAGCAGTGTAAAGCATCCACAGCTGACCAGACAGTGTGTCTATGTGTGTGTGTGTGTGTGTGTGTGTCTCATTTGACCAAAGTGGTTTCCTCTCCCATGAGCATTCATATGAAGGCACACTGGGTATATGTGAAATCTTTCATCTCCATCTTGACTATATTGTAAGATTCCATGCTCAAGTGTAAGGATACATTAAAGGAGATAGGAAGCTATTTTGAGTATTGAGATGCATCCTGAGTGATGTCACACCTGAACAGGATGGCAGGTGAGTAGAAGGGGCAGATAATTACTACTAATTGATCAGAATACAGCTGCGCCACCAATTGGAAAGCTACCGCGGTCATCCCCCTCTTCAAAAGGGGAGACATTCTAGACCCAAACTGCTACAGACCTATATCTATTGTACCCTGCCTTTCTAAGGTCTTCGAAAGCCAAGTTAACAAACAGATCACCGACCATTTCGAATCCCACCATACCTTCTCCGCTATGCAATCTGGTTTCTGAGCTGGTCATGGGTGCACCTCAGCCACGCTCAAGGTCCTAAACGATATCATAACCGCCATCAATAAGAGACAATACCGTGCATCCATATTCATCAACCTGGTCAAGGCTTTTGACTCTGTCAATCACCACATTCTTATTTGCAGACTCAACAGCCTTGGTTTCTCAAATGACTGCCTCGCCTGGTTCACCAACTACTTCTCAGACAGAGTTCAGTGTGTCAAAAAGGAGGGCCTGTTGTCCGTACCTCTGGTAGTCTCAATGGGGGTGCCACAGGGTTCAATTCTCGGGCCGACTCTTTCTCTGTATACATCAATGATGTCACTCTTGCTGCTGGGGATTCTCTTATCCACCTCTACGCAGATGACACATTCTGTATACTTCTGGCTCTTCTTTGGAAACTGTGTTAACTAACCTCCAGACGAGCTTCAATGCCATACAACTCTCCTTCCGTGGCCTCCAGCTGCTCTTAAATGCAAGTAAAACTAAATGCATGCTCTTCAACTGATCGCTGCCCACACCTGCCCGCCCGTCCAGCATCACTACTCTGGCCGGTTCTGAATATGTGAACAACTAAAAATACCTTGGTGTCTGGTTAGACTGTAAACTCTCCTTCCAGACTCACATTAAGCATCTCCAATCCAAAATTAAATCTAGAATCGGCTTCCTATTTCGCAACAAAGCATCCTTCACTCATGCTGCCAAACATACCCTCGTAAAACTGACTATCCTACCGATCCTTGACTTCGGCAATGTCATTTACCAAATAGCCTCCAACACTTTACTCAGCAAATTGGATGCAGTCTATCGCAGTGCCATTCGTTTCGTCATCAAAGCCTTATATACTATCCACTACTGCGACCTGTATGCTCTAGTTGGCTGGCCCTCGCTTCATATTTGTCGCCAGACCCACTGGCTTCAGGTCATCTATAAGTCTTTGCTAGGTAAAGCCCCGCCTTATCTCAGCTCAATGGTCACCATAGCAGCACCCACCTGTAGCACGCACTCCAGCAGGTATATTTCACTGGTCACCCCCAAAGCCAATACCTACTTTGGCCAGCTTTCCTTACAGTTCTCTGACGCCAATGACTGGAACGAACTGCAAAAATCACTGAAGCTGGAGACTCATATCTCCCTCACTAACTTTAAGCAACAGCTGTCAGAGTAGCTCACAGATCATTGCACCTGTACATAGCCCATCTGTAAATAGCCCATCCAACTACCTCATCCCCATGCTGTTATTTATTTTGCTCCTTTGCACCCCACTATCTCTACTTGCACACTCATCTTCTGCACATCTATCACTCCAGCGTTTAATTGCTAATTGTTACCTCCCTTATCCTACCTCATTTGCACACACTGTATATATACTTTTTCTATTGTATTATTGACTGTATGTTTGTTGTTTGTGTTGCACTGCTTTGCTTTATCTTGGCCAGGTCGCAGTTGTAAATGAGAACTTGCTCTCAACTACCCTACCTGGTTAAATAAAGGTGAAATAAAAAATCTAATAAAAATTAAAAAAAATCGAGAGCATCCTGACTGGTTGCATCACCGCCTGGTATGGCAACTGCTCCGCATCCAACCGTAAGGTGCTACAGAGGGTAGTGTGTACAAGCTTCCTGTATCCAGGACCTATACACTAGGCGGTGTCAGAGGAAGGCCCAAAACCTTGTCAAAGACTCCAGTCACTCAATTCACAGACTGATCTCTCTGCTGCCTCACGGCAAGTGGTACCGGAGTGCCAAGTCTTGGTCCAAAACACTCCTTAACAGCTTCTACCCCCAAGCCATAACCCTGCTGAGCAATTAATCAAATGGCCACCCAGACTATTTGCATTACCCCCCCCTGTTTTTACACTGATGCTGCTCACTGTTTATTATCTATGCATATTTTCTTAACCCTGCATTGTTGGTTAATGGCTTGTAAGTAAGCATTTCATGGTAAAGTCTACACCTGTTCTATTCAGCGCATGTGACAAATAAAATACAATTTGAAGGTAGAATCTCCCAGTGTGTCGGTTTATGTGCTTGTCACCATACAATAGGCCTTCCTTCCTACTGATCCTAAGGACTTTCAGTTTGATGTTTTACACATCAGATTGCTGCTTGTGTCTGAGATTGAAGTTTGGGACATATTACTAAAATAAAATACAATTTTATTGGTCACACTCACATATTTAGCAGATGTTATTGTGGGTGTAGCGAAATGCTCCTAGTTCCAACAATGTAGTAGTATTTAACAATTCACAACAATACACACAAATCTCAAAGTAAAAGAATGGAGTTAAGAAATATATAAATATTAGGACAAGCAATATCAGAGTGGCATTGACTAGAATACAGTACAATACAGTATATACATATGAAATGAGTAAAACGGTATGTAAACATTATTAAAGTGACCAATGGTTCCATGTCTATGCACATAGGGCAACAGCCTCTAATGTGCAGGATTGAGTAACCAGGTGGTAGCTAGCTAGTGACAGTGACTATGTTCAGGGCAGGGTACTGGGATGGCTATTTCAGTCTGATGGCCTTGAGATTGAAGTTGTTTTTCAGTCTTTCGGTCCCAGCTTTGATGCACCTGCATTGACCTTGCATTTTGGATGATAACGAGGTAAACAGGCTGTGACTCGGGTGGTTGTCACGCCCTGGTCAAAGTATTTTGTGTTTTTCTTCATGTATTTGGTCAGGCCAGGGTGTGACATGGGTTTTTGTATGTGGTGTGTAGCTTAGTGGGATTGTAGCTTAGTGGGGTGTTCTAGGAGAGTCTATGGCTGTCTGAAGTGGTTCTCAATCAGAGGCAGGTGTTTATCGTTGTCTCTGATTGGGAACCATATTTAGGCAGCCATGTTCTTTGGTTGTATTGTGGGTGATTGTCTTGATGTCCTTGTGCTGTGTTAGTTGACACAAGTATAGGCTGTTTTCGGTTCGTTTATTGTTTTGTAGTGTTTACGTTGTGTGATTAAACATGGATCGCAATATACACGCTGCAGTTTGGTCCGACTCTCCTTCACCACATGAAAAACGTGACAGTGGTTGATGTCCTTGATGATCTTTCTTGCCTTCCTGTGGCATCGGATGCTGTAGGTGTCCTGGAGGGCACCTCTGGCGACGCAATGGGCAGACCGTACCACCCTCTGGAGAGCCCTGTGGTTGCGGGTGGTGGGGTTGCCGTACCAGGCAGTGATACAGTCGGACAGGATGCTCTCAATGGTGCATGTAAAAGTTTGTGAGGGTCTTAGGGGCCAAGCCAAATTTATTCAGCCTCCTGAGGTTGAGAAGGCGCTGTTGGGCCTTCTACATCACATTGTCTGTGTGGGTGGACCATTTCAGATTGTCAGTGATACAGTGGGGAGAAGTATTTGAAACACTGCCGATTTTGCAGGTTTTTCTACTTACAAAGCATGTAGAGGTCTGTCATTTTTATCATAGGTACACTTCAACTGTGAGAGACGGAATCTAAAACAAAAATCTTTGCAGAAAAGCATCCCAAAGGAATGATGTTTCCACCTCCATGCTTCACGGTTGGGATGGTGTTCTTGGGGTTGTACGAATCCTTCTTCTTCCTCCAAACACGGCGAGTGGATTTTAGACCAAAAAGCTCTATTTTTGTCTCATCAGACCGCATGACCTCCTCCCATTCCTCCTCTGGATCATCCAGATGGTCATTGGCAAACTTCAGACGGGCCTGGACATGTGCTGGCTTGAGCAGGGGGACCTTGCGTGCGCTGCAGGATTTTAATCCATGATGGCGTAGTGTGTCTTGAGGACAGCGGAGTCAATCACCACCTTCCACCACCTTCCGGAGACACCTGAAACCCCACCTCTTTAAGGAATACCTAGGATAGGATAAGTAATCCTTCTCACCCCCCTTTAAGATTTAGATGCACTATTGTAAAGTGACTGTTCTACTGGATGTCATAAGGTGAATGCACCAATTTGTAATTCGCTCTGGATAAGAGCATCTGCTAAATGACTTAAATGTAATGTAAATGTGTGTTACTAATGGTTTTCTTTGAGACTGTGGTCCCAGCTCTCTTCAGGTCATTGACCAGGTCCTGCCGTGTAGTTATGGGCTGATCCCTCACCTTCCTCATGATCATTGATACCCCACGAGGTGAGATCTTGCATGGAGCCCCAGACCGAGGGTGATTGACCGTCATCTTGAACTTCTTCCATTTTCTAATAATTGCACCAACAGTTATTGCTTTCTCACCAAGCTGTTTGCCTATTGTCCTGTAGCCCCTCCCATCCTTGTGTAGGTCTACAATTTTCCCTCATGTCCTTACACAGCTCTCTGGTCTTGGCCATTGTGGAGAGGTTGGAGTCTGTTTGATTGAGTGTGTGGACAGGTGTCTTTTATACAGGTAACGAGTTCAAACAGGTGCAGTTAATACAGGTAATGAGTGGAGAACAGGAGAGCTTCTTAAAGAAAAACTAACAGGTCTTTGAGAGCCAGAATTCTTACTGGTTGGTAGGTGATCAAATACTTATGTCATGCAATAAAATGCAAATTAATTACTTAGAAATCATACAATGTGATTTTCTGGATTTTTGTTTTACATTCCGTCTCTCACAGTTGAAGTGTACCTATGATACAAATTACAGACCTCTACATGCTTTGTAAGTGGGAAAACCTGCAAAATCTGCAGTGTGTCAAATACTTGTTCTCCCCACTGTGTGTACGCTGAAAATTGTGAAGCTTTTTACCTTCTCCACTGTGGTCCCGTGGATGGGGGCGTGCTCCCTCTGCTATCTCATGAAGTCCACAATCAGCTCCTTCATTTTGTTGACGTTGAGGGAGAGGTTATTTTCCCGGCACCACTCTGCCAGGGCCATTACCCTGTTCTGTCTCGTCATTGTTGGTAATCAGCTGTGGTGGGAAAAGTATCCAATTGTCATACTTGAGTAAAAGTAAAGATACCTAAATAGAAAATGACTCAAGGTAAAAGTGAAAATCCTACTTGAATAAAAGTCCAAAAGTATTTGGTTATAAAATATATTTAAGTATCCAAAGTAAAAGTATAAATAATTTCAAATTCCTTAATTTAGCAAACCAGACAGCACGATTTTCTTGTTTTTTTAAATTTATGGACAGACAGTGGCACACTCCACACATAATTTACAAACAAAGCATTTTTGTTTAGTGAGTCCTCCAGATCAGATGCAGTAGGGATGACCAGAGGTTTTCGTGAATGAGACAATTTTCCTGTCCTTCTAAGCATTCCAAATGTAATGAGTACTTTTGAGTGTCAGGGAAAATGTATAGAGTAAAAAGTACATTATTTTCTTGAGGAATGTAGTGACGTTAAAGGAAAAGTTGTCAAAAATATAAATAGTAAAGTACAGATACCCCCCAAAAAAGACTTAAGTAGTACTCTAGTATTTTTACTTAAGTACTTTACACGGCTGGTAAATCAGGCTTACTACTGTGGTGTCTTCTGCAAACTTGATGATTGAGTTGGAGGTGTGCGTGGCCATGCAGCCATCGGTGAACAGGGAGTACAGGAGGGGGCTGAACACGCACCCTTGTGGGGCACCTGTATTGAGGATCAGCATTGTGGAGGTGTTGTTTCCTACCTTCACCACCTGTCAGGAAGTCCAGGACCCAGTTTCACAGGGCTGAGTTCAGACCCAGGGCCCTGAGCTTAATGATAAGCTTGGAGGGTACTATGGTGTTGAAGGCTGAGCTGTTGTCAATGAACAGCATTCTGACATATGTATTCCTCTTGTCCAGATCAGATAGGGCAGTGTGGAGTGCGATGGATATTGCATCGTCTGTGGATCTATTGGGGCGGTATGCAAGTTGAAGAGGGTCTAGAGTGTCAGGTAAGGTGGGGGTGATATGATCCTTAACTATCTTCTCGTTGCACGGTTTGTTGTTTTGAAAGTTTTCAACATCTCTGAAAAAGTGTTCTATTTAAAAAGTTTGGTTACTAGCTACCTTTAGAATTTTGATCCCGTGACGTGGTTACCATCAGTTGCTGGGACCACTAATATTTGTCCAGGGATCCTGCAAACAAAAGTCTGAAGAGCTGCTTGGCATAGCAGTTAGCCTAGCTGCCAAGCTAGCAAGGTTTCCTGAAAGCTGAAAGCCATGAGGAATAACATCGTTGTGGATGACATACCAGTTTTCGAGAACTGAGCCGGATCTAAAGAGAAGGTAAAAAAAAGGATCACTGAAAAGCTGCAGATGGATCATAAGAAGATTGAGGTGGAGCCACGCTCACAGGTCTGGAAAACCTGTAACCAGCCCAGGTGACAGACCCAGGCCGATAGTGACCAAGTTCCTTAGGTTTAAGGGTAAAGGAAAATATGGCTGTTCTGGAAAGTGCCAATAACTTGTAGAGGAACCAACATCTTCCTTAACGAGGACTACTTATTATCCAGTAACCGGAAGCTTACTATCCTAGCAATGAAAGCTGCCAGAAAGCATGAGGACATTGCTTACAGTTAATTCCGCTATGAGTGGGAGGAGTGAGAGGGCTTTGTTCCAAAGGCTGGGCCTAAAATATTGTACAAGAGATCATACAAAACGTTTTGTACTGATTCCTATGTTGAAAATGCAAAAAAGAATTGAGACATTATGTGACTAAACTGAACAAAATAAATTGTGTTATGAAACCAAGATAAATGACAAAGTATACTTTAAATAAAATTATGGGCAGAAAGGCTAATTCATCTACATCTTTCATTGAATCAGATGGCTCATTTATCACAAAGCCTTTTGATGTTGCCAATTACTTTAATGACTATTTCATTAGCAAAGTAGGCAAACAGGCATGAAATCCCAGCAACAAATTGTGAGCCATCATTTTCATGCATAAAATACCTAACAATTAAAGCAATGCATTGTCATTTGGAATTCTGTAAAGTTAGTGTGGGCGAGGTGGAATAATTATTGTTGTCCATCAATAATGAGAAACCAACTGGTATTGGTTTTGACAAACTTAGATGGAAAGCTACTGAGGATGGTAGCAGACTAAATTGTCACTCCTATTTGTCATATTTTATCTGAGTCTGGAGAAAACATTTTGTCCTCAGACCTGGAGGGAAGCCAAAGTCATTCCGCTACCCAAGAATGGTAAAGCGGCCTTTAATGGTTCTAACAGCCAACCAATCAGCTTGCTGCAGACTCTTAGCACACTTTTGGGGAAAAATGGTGTTTGACCAGATACAGTACAATGCTATTTCTCTGTAAACAAATGAATAAAAGACTTTCAGCATGCTTATATGGAAGTGCACTCAGCATGTACTACACTGTCACAAATGATTGATGATTGGTCTAAATCCATTTATAATAAGAAGATTGTGGAAGCTATCCTGTTAGATTTTAGTGCAGCCTTTGATATTATTGAGCAAAACCGATTGTTGAAAACGGCTTTTCAACCTTTTCCATATCGTGGATTCAGAGCCATCTACACTGAACAAAAATATAATCACAACATGCAACAATTTCAAAGATTTTACTGAGTTACAGTTCATCTAAGGAAATTAGTCAATTGAATTAAATTCATTAGGCCCTAATCCATGGATTTCACATGAATGGGAATACAGATATGCATCTGTTGGTCACAGATACCTTGAAAAATAAGGTAGGGCTGTGGATCAGAAAACCAGTCAGAATCTGGTGTGACCACCATTTGCATCATGCAGCGTGACACATCTCCTTCGCAGAGAGTTGATCAGTCTGTTGATTGTGGCCTGTGGAATGTTGTCCCACTCCTTATCAATGGCTGTGCGAAGTTGCTGGGTGTTGGCGGAAACTGGAACACGCTGATGTCCATGTCGATCCAGAGCAATCAAACATGCTCAGTGGGTGACATGTCTGTTGAGTATGCAGGCCATGGAAGAACTGGGACATTTTCAGCTTCCAGGAATTGTGTACAGATCCTTGAGACATGGGGCTGGGATCTCCAGCGTGCCAGTGGCCAACATAGGTGAGCATTTGCCCACTGAAGTCGGTTACGATGCCGAACTGCAGTCAGGTCAAGACCATGGTGAGGATGACGAGCACACAGATGAGCTTCCCTGAGACGGTCTTTGACAGTTTGTGCAGAAATTCTTTGGTTGTGCAAATCCACAATTTCATCAGCCGTGAAGAATCAGGATGTTGATGTCCTGGTCTGGCATCGTCTCTAAAACAACATTAGATGTGGCTTATGATAGAGAAATGAACATTCAATTCTCTAGCAACAGTTCTGGAGACATTCCTGCAGTCAGCAAGTCAACTGCACGCTCCCTCAAAACTGAGACATCTGTGGCATTGTGTTGTGTGACAACTACATTTTAGTGGCCTTTTATTGTCCCCAGTACAAGGTACACCTGTGTAATGATCATGCTGTTTAATCAGCTTCTTGATATGCCACACCTGTCAGGTGGATGGATTATTTTGGCAAATGAGAAATGCTCACTAACAAATAAACAAATTTGTGCACAACATTTGAGAGAAATAAGCTTTTTTTGCATATGAAAGATTTTTGGAATCTTTTATTTCAGCTCATGAAACATGGGACTAACACTGTACATTTTGCGTTTATATTTTTTTCAGTATAATAGAACACAGAGGGTTTTCTTTAATAATGTAAGCTTCTTTAATGCTAAACATGTAAATTGTGGTATACCACAGGGCAGCTCTCGTGACCATCTACTCTTTTCTATTTTTATTAATGACCTGCCACTGGCATTAAAACAAAGCCTGTGTGTCTATGTATGCTGAGTATTCAACCCTTTACGCGTCAGCAACCACAGCTATTAAAATCACTGCCACCCTAAACAAAGACTTGCATTCAGTTTTAGAATGGGTGGTCAGTAATAAACCAGTCCTGAACCTCTAAAACTAAGGGCATTTTATTTGATACCGTGCAAATCATCCTCTAAGTTCTAGACCTCAGCTGAATCTGATAATGAATAATGTTGCTATTGAGCAAGTTAATGAGACTAAATTACTTGGTGTTACCTTGGTTTGTAAACTGTCATGGTCAAAACCATATTGATTCAATGGTTGTAAAGACAAAGCAAGTCCTGCAGGCTATAGTTTCTGATCTTGATTATTGCCCAGTCATATGGTTAGGTGCTGCAAAGAAGGACCTAGAAAAACTGCAGCTGGCCCAGAACAGAACGACATGTCTTGCTCTTCACTGTAATCCGAGGGCAAATATCAATACTATGCATGCCAGTCTCTTTTGGCTAAAAGTAGAGCAGAGACTGACTCCATTACTTCTTTTTATAAGAAACGTGTTGAAAATTCAAAATTGTTTGCATAGTCATCTTACACACAGCCCCCCTCACACACACACACACACACACACACACACACACACACACACACACACACACACACACACACACACACACACACACACACACACACACACACACACACACACACACACCACCAGGGGTCATTTCAGTCCCCAAATACAGAAAACAATCTAGAAAACGTACAGTATTATACAGAGCTATGATTGCATAGAACTCCCTTCTATTTCAGATTGCTTGTGAACAGAATACCTTGTTTAAAAAAAACTGATAAAGCAACACCTCATGACACAACACCTCTCCCCTATTTGACCTAGATAGTGTGAGTTTATGTACTGATATGTAAGCTATGTGTGATGTTTTAACTTTATGTAGTTCGGTCCTTGAGCTGTTCTGGTCTATTAATGTTTGGTATTATGTCATGTTGTCTGGACCCCTGGAAGAGTAGCTGCTACTTTTGGAACAGCTAATGGGGATCTAATAAAAGACTAGATTCAAGGACCCAACACAGAAAACAGTTATCCTTTCACTGAGTTCAGCATGCCAGTTCCTTATTCTATACAAAGACACAAACTAGAGGTATACAAATACAACCTTGAAGGGGGGTTAGAGATTCAGAAAATAAAATATTTTGTATTAACCAGAATTCCGTAGCGGTGTGTCTTGTGGCCTCCAGAGACGCGCAGCTGTCTAAGGCACTGCATTTCAGTGCTAGCTGTGCCACTAGAGATTCTGGGTTTGAGTCCATGCTCTGTTGCAGCCGGCCGTGACCGGGAGACCCATGGTGCGGCGCACAATTGGCCCAGCATCATCCGGGTTAGGGGAGGGTTTGGCCGGCAGGTATGTCCTTGTCCCATCGCACACTAGTGCCTCCTGTGGTGGGCCGGGCACAGTGCACACTGACACGGTTGCCATGTGGATTGTGTTTCCTCCGACACATTGGTGAGGCTGGCTTCCAGGTTAAGTGGGAATTGTGTCAAGAAGCAGTGTGGCTTGGTTGGGTTGTGTTTCGGAGGACGCACGGCTCTCGACCTTTGCCTCTCCTGAGTCCATACAGGAGTTGCAGCGATGAGACAAGACCAACTACCAGTTGGATACCATGAAATTGGGGAGAAAAAGGGGTAAAATAAATAAATATATAAATACACAAATAAAATAAAAAATAAGGTGTGTCTTGTAACAACTGATGCTATGTTGATGTTAGTGTTGGAGTTGGGTTAATGTGTGTGTGTGTGTGTATAGCTGTTTCATAGGTAGGCTTGAATGAAGCTGTCATGTGATGAACATCATTAACACTTTTATTAGTCACCCCAGTGAACACAACAAACATCCCCTTTACCAATATTGTGTGATTGTAAATGTACAGTCCATTAATAACCAAAGTAGCATTGTATTTGGTTGTGGTTTATAAATAGTTCTGTTTTGTTCAAGAAAGAATTGTTGTTTATGTGTGTGGTTCAACACAGCATTAATAAGATTAAAAGCAGGGAGGGATGCCTGAGTAAACTAAATTACAGGGAACTGGCAACAAGATTCATTAAACATTTTTGGTTTAGTTCACGCCTCCAAAACGAACACAATAAATCGGTCCACCTCCACCCTGCAGCAGACAATGGTCCGGCTGAAGGCTAAATCCACCCAGCAAAACCCAAGCAGGTTCTCTTTGCCTTTCCATGAATCATACTAACTATACGTGCCTCTAATAACTTTCAATTCTAAACCCTTCTGAGTCACTCAAGAAATGAGAGGAAAGTGAGCAATTCAAAAGTAGTTCCCCTAATCTTGATGTAAAAATATTAGAACCAGAAAAGCAGGGAATACAACTTCAATGTGTGTGTATTGCAGACCTACATGTGTCTACTAACTTTAAAAAGAAGTCTTTCAGACAGACCTTCATGATAAAGTTCAGAGGCTTTACTGAACACTGCAGAACACAAACTCTTTAACATGTAGCCACAGGTGAGACAGACAGCAGAGGATGTTAGCTATTGTCTATTGTACATCCGGCACAGAGTGCAGTGACAGCTGTAGAAAAGCCTCTGACACGTGTGCTTCTGAGCCTCTCTAATCAAACACTATAGGGCTGAGCCTCAACAGTCTAAAATGGCTTCCTGTCCTTGGGTCCTCTCTTTCGTCTGAACTAATTTGGAGAGAAGTGGACTGGTAAAAGCAAATACCAACACGGTGCTTTCGCATCTCATATGTTGTCAGATAATTGAAGATGAAAGATGGTAGAGAAGGAGAGGATACAAGGAGAGTAAGCCACAACAGTCGACTGTGACACAGCCAGGGTTCAACTCCCCTCACCGTGTATTCTGGGATCTCTTGTGTGCATACCAGACAAATGGAGACGCTGCTTATTCAAACATTCGCCATTCAGCTAGCGAGAGAGGGACAGCAGGGGGAAGTTTTACTTTTGTCTTTCTACAATGCAGTTAAGCTTACAGACAGTTGCAAAAGCATCAGCGGTGAAAGCAGGTTGATTTGGACGAGACAGCAGGTGGCTGCATTTGATCTCCCTGGTGTGGACTTGAACTACACGTCCTTGGTCGAGACAACCTGAGTCACTCAATCCTTTCAACACAGCGACACCCAGGTCAAACTCCAAACCAACAGACGCAGAACAAACAACACAGCAAACACTGCAGCCATGCCTCCATTTAATCAGGGAAGGGAGTGAGAGAAAAGAGCAGGACTGACATTCCTTCACAGACTCAAGGGTGGGCACTTGCTGCCTGATTAATTTGAGTGGGTAATACAAACTGCCACAAACTGTAGAGTAGAATACTACAAATATATCCAATACCCTAAACCGCTCCTTGTTTTTTTCTTTATCAGAAAGGTCACACTGAACCTCATCTAAAAGCAAAAGTGAAGCGTCACACTTGGCTGGCTGGCTGTCTTAGCATTCGTGGACGGCCGGGCCACACCCCAAACAACAATCACACTGACGTGCATGGGAGAATCGCAATTTCATACTCCTCGTCTCCTTCTCAAAACCCATTGGAGTAGGTCGTCAGAGGGGGGACCTCTGGCTTTCTCGTCCAATGGGTTTTCAGATGGAGACGAGGAGAGCCGACACGAGGAATATGCAATTGAGATCTTCCCTCTGTCTTCTAGCATTTTCTGATTTCAGTCGCTGATGTCACACCAATAATTCACCCTGCCTCTCCATCTGTCAAAAGATTAACTTGCCCATAGACACTGATCTAAGATCAGTTTTGCAGTCCCCCACTCTAATGGTTAAGGTTAAGGAGCAGGTAAACTCAAATCAAATCAAACTTTATTTGCCACATGAGCCGAATACAAGTGTAGACTTTGTGAAATGCTTACTTACAAGCCCTTAACGAACTGTGCAGTTCAAGAATAAGAAAATATTTACCAAGTAGACTAAAACATAAAGTAATAATAAAAAGTAACACAATAAGAATAAGAATAACTGATACTAGATCAGGGCGAGCTGCCAGCTAGGCTGGTTGGGGCCTTTTGTGTGGTTGACACCCTATTCCCTATACAGGTCACACAAGCAAGAAGGATGACATCACTCTCCAGCCCAGTCGCCAAGCAAGTTCTCATTGGTGTGAACTGAAATGCATTACAGTACACTTGCCAACAGATTTGCCAATACAGTAACTTACTTTGAGCAACTATGAGAATGATAAAATGTGACTGACTCCCCCCCCCCTTGCCTTATGTATTATTTAAATCTGTGGATCTATATAGTTATACAGGTCAACGTACATACTCAAATACACTGAATTGTTTGTTCTTGAGGACAAAGCCAAGTTTGAATGACCCACATCAATCAGATTATCTATTCGCTATGTACACAAGTGTCAGTCAGTTTCATAGTCGATGTCTTTCAACTGTGGCCATTTGTTCACAAAAGAACACGTCCCTAAATGTCCAAAAAGCACTTTGGGTTGAATACAGCAGAGACTCCTAGTACAGTATTCTAATGATGGACTAAGAAATACAGTCTTGAGGTAGGCCTGGAAAGTTGGACCTAAGCTACCTACCAATCACTACCCCGAAACCAGAGATCTTATCATCACTTATTCACAGCCGGTGACTCACGAGCACAACGGAAACACACTAAACTGACTTCACAGTTCACACATCAACTCCCCCCCCCCCTTCTAACTCTAATAAATGGCCAAATTTCACTTCCTCTTTCGTGACATTTTAAATCCTTTAGGCAAGTACATGCTCAGTGATAATGTGAAATGTTGCAGGGTTCATATTGAAAAAGCTCCACTTCCATGTTGATCTGGATACATATTTTTATTATTTCATCAGCATAGCAAATGGAACAAAAATAATTCAACAAAGCATTTTCATATCTATAAGTTATGAACAGAACATGTAGTCTTGTCTGACTGCATGAAGAGCTGTACAACTGATGTGAATGGATTAAACGAACTGAGCAGGAGGCCCTATTTACTGGAGAGCAGAGCACCATGGAAGTGGTGTTGGATTGGAAAGTAAACACTTGCTTACTTGGGCCCAAGAGTCAGTCAGAAAGAGTCAGTGTGCACTTTTAGTCAAGGGGCCCTATAGTATTGTGTTTCCCCCCACCCCCTTGTGGATAGGGTAGTCATTCCCACCCCTAGTGAAGACTTAGCTATGAGGGTGCTTTCCACCACACTGTCTGTCTTTCTGTTGGTGCACCTGTAACTCAGGGCTTCCCAAAAGGCAGCCGGAACTACAAATACTCAACTGGAAATGGAAGCTCTTAGAAGATTAGAGGCAAAAAGAGATCAGTGGTAACAGATTCTGACCCAAAACAGAACAAAAATACAATGATATCCATCCATGTTGCAGTGTCCATGGTGTCTTCTCAGAAAACCTCCCTAGCAAACATGGGATGGAATCTCTGTTTAAGGAATTAAGTACTAAACACATTTTCCTCAATCATCTCAACCATTTTGTACAATCAATCAAAAGTGAAAACAGTACTTCTTCATGAGGTCCTTACATGTCTGTAATACATATTCTTAACTCTTTAAAAACCATGGTGGCAGTTTGGAACCATGAGAACTGATATGCTGAATCTGTCCCTTGGTTTCCGGCGCAGATATGAGCGGGTAACGTCCACACAGGGGCATTGGCCTTTCCCATCCTTTGGGTGGAAATTGGGTCATGAGAATACTGAATAGAAGGCTGTCTGTAATGTATCTATAACTGAGGGACAAAAAATAGCACACCCTAACCCTGAACCCTGCCACCGCAGAAATATATCATACAAGAGAAAAAAAAACATTTCATTTGCATCTTTCAGAGCTTCTGAAAATATTATTTTGTGAATTATTGAGTGATTAGACTGTGAGTTCAGTATACTAAAGTCAAAGTGAACAAAAAAAAGAAAGAAAAGCCAGCCCAAAATAATTGCATTTTGTTTATAAAAACATGGGTTATAGGGGCAACATTCACCATTATCAAAAAAAAAGAGGATTATAATCAAACTTCTCTTTTATAGAGGCCTACTCATCTGAGAAGTCATGTTATTCATTCATTGCCTCAGGTTGTCATTTTTTTCCCATCTGTTGTTCATTTCACTTCTTCTCTTTTTGCTTTTTTGCTTGTTATTGTAACTAAACAGTCCAGGCTGAGCATAGAAGTGATGAACATTAAGATTTGTAATTTGAGGTGAGCCAGGTGAGACCCTCGTATAGTCCATCACCGGTGGAAGCACACGAGGGCTGAACGTACCAATTCCTATCTCTGATCCGGGTCAGGCCCAGCTTCTCCTGGATCTCGTGGGGCTTCATGGCGTCAGGCAGGTCCTGCTTATTGGCAAAGATCAGGATGATGGCATCCCGCATCTCCCGGTCATTGATGATCCGGTGGAGCTCCTGGCGGGCCTCGTCTATCCGGTCCCTGTCGGCGCAGTCCACCACAAAGATGAGGCCCTGAGTTCCAGTGTAGTAGTGCCTCCACAGCGGCCGGATCTTGTCCTGGCCCCCCACGTCCCACACGTTGAACTTCACGTTCTTGTAGGTGACTGTCTCGACGTTGAAGCCGACTGTTGGGATGGTGGTGACAGACTGGCCCAGCTTCAGTTTGTAGAGGATGGTGGTCTTGCCAGCAGCATCAAGTCCAAGCATCAATATCCTCATCTCCTTGTTGCCAAAGATCTTCGAGAGCATTTTCCCCATCTTGTAGGCTGTGCATAAATATTACTTCCTTGGGGGAAAAAAAGTAAATTACTTCCCTATGATTTCAAGAGAGCAGCAATGGTTCTAAAAAATAAAACAGATTTTTGTTTCTAATGCTGTAGCAGGTTGCCCGACAGCATAAATCCACGTGACAGTCTATCAGTGGTGGATTGACAAATATAAATTAAGGTAGCAGTTACAAAAGTTAGTTCCAGATAACGTTTCACTTGTGTCTAGAACGACGGTCAATCTATGGAAAATGATCCACTGAAAGATCCAAATATCCCGTTACACTAACAGCTGTCAAAAATAGCTATTCGAGAGGATTCAAAGGGAAACTGAAGTGCTCGAAAATTGGGCGTCTCAGTGCACGGGAGAGGGTGGGGAAATATTTTCATAATCTACAACACTCCGATTCAAACACTTTCTCTTTGATTAAAATGATTAGCGCACCGTCATCTTTAAATCCCAATTTCAGTTCCCGGTGCGTAGGCCTACCTTTGTGTTTTTAATAATGTAGAGAGAGAAATACAAAAATATATACAGCCTAATAGTTGCGTTTATGAAATTAGGCCCTCTCAAAAGCCCGTGGTAAATCCGACTTCCTCCTTGTCTGCCGGTTGTCCACTTGCCCTTATTCCAATCGGCGGATTCAAAAGAACGATTCTATTCAGTAGTTCATTGTAACAGAGACAGATAAGATCACCCCCGGTCGTATCTTCGCCAGGACATCCAGGTCTAGAATGCTCAAAAGGTCATTGATTCCTCCGACTTTCAGCTCTTCCTCTCTCCCTATAACACAGGAGCGGAGCGCTTCAGAAAAGGGAGGGGTGTCAGACAGACAGAGCACAACTTTAATCGGCTACCGTTCTGTCTAAAGCGCATTATTCTAGGCTGAAAATAGCGCGTAATATAAATCAAAAGCTTTCACAAAAAGAGCCACGTTGGAAAATGTGATATAGGTACCTGCAACTGCGGCAACCCCCCGGTCCCCCAGGTTAGTTATCCCTGCTCTTGCCTATCTACCTCTCTACAGTCGTTTAGTTACAGCGTTGGCAGTGCTGTGTTACCGGAAAAGGTGCGGACCCAGATCACCCGCCACTTCCTCTCGATTGCTCATGCACAGATGCACTACGCCATTTGGCATGCGCACACGGAGAGACTCAGCAGCAAACCGATCATATGATAGTTGAAATGGACGCCATTTCAGCTCTGTGTCGCTCCGCGTTTTGTGTGTCTCGAAACTCTAAAAATGCTGTAGTTTCTTTGGTATTATCAAGGAATATCTCGTGTTTAATGATAGAAAACAACACGTTTTAAATTTATCTTGTGATTCTCTGTTTCTGTGTTTTATACATCGAGAAACTGATCTCCCTATTGTTTACGTCATTTTCATCGTCTGCTCATTAAATGACGTCGTGATTGTTCATTGGCTGTAACGTGAGAATTTGCAATGCCCAGATTGAGAGAATGCAGGTAATTTTTCCATCTGTAAACTTTTTTTAAATGCTGTATTTGAGCTCTTCCTTTTGCAACAGCAACGGCATCAATAATAAGGCAACAATAAGCACAATAGTATGCCATATATATCACGGGCGGCTGGTGGCACCTTTAATTGGGGAGGATGGGCTCCTAGTAATGGCAGGAATGGAATGGTATCAAGCACATTAAACACATGGTTCCATGTATTTAAAATTATTCCGTTCACTCCATTCCAGCCATTATTAGCCATCCTCCCCTCACCAGCCTCCTGTGAATTAGAATTTTCTTAACATTACAGTACAAACAGACAACTTGTGGATATGAGATACATTTAGTATTTGGTTCATAAAGCCTTTAGAATTTTTTTGAAATCATGATCAGAGTCAGAATCCATTTTATTCACCAAGTACATTCACACACACATACTCAGAATTGTACTTAGTGATATGGTGCTGCTAGTGATAGATTAAGAGACAGAATACAGACAGCGGAGGTTAAACTAACATTATAAACATTATAAACAGCTAGCTAGAGGGAGCATAGTGCTATAAGAATTAGCAGATATACAAATATACAGTGGGTATACAGTTGATATACAGTGGATGTACAAATTTACAGTATCAGTATGAATCAGTGGAGGCTGCTGAGGGGAGGATGGCCATTACCATGAGCCCATTCCCCCCAATTGAGGTGCCACCAACCTCCTGTGGTATGAATATATCTAAATGCAGAGAGATTAACAGAGTGCAATTGAAGTATAGCCCGGGGGAAGAAACTTTTCAGGTGGCGGGAGGTTTTGGTCATGAGTGACCTGAACCGCCTGCCAGAGGGGAATTTTTGGAGGAGGGGGTGACCGGCAGTGATCTTTCCTGCACGCTTCCTTGTCCTGGAGTTGTGCAGGACCTCGATGGAGAGAAGATGGCAGCTGATGACCCTCTCTACAGCTAAAGTCCACAAACAATATCCTTGCATATATACATGTATATATATACCAAAAATATATACTAAGAATGCTATGTACAGCAGCAGATATATGTATATATTACAGTAAGCTATGTCAAGAATGCAGTATTTAAATATGCAATGTGTATAAACAGTGTAACAAAAATGTAATATATTGGAATGAGGTATGTGAAAAATACAGTATACACAGAAAACTTTTCACTGTAAATGTACCACATTATAGTGGCACCAGAGATGCCAGCTTAATGCTGTCATTTTGCTTTAGTACTATTTTTCTTACTGTAAAAACATATTGTAAATGTACAGTGGTTTACAGTGTGAAGAACAATATAAAGAAACGGTCCAGTGTTTAATGTCTCTATAATGTCTGTGTGTGTGTGTGTTTGTGAGTATGGGCGTATGCGTGTGTATGACTGCATATGTGAGTACAGGGGTCTGCTTGTGTATGAGGTGTGTGTGTGAGAGCTTGTGTATCTGTTTTGGGTGAGGGAGTCTATCTTTGTCTCTTACTAAAGGAGATTGTGTGATGGCTGTTCAACAGGCTGATGGTCTGGAGATAGAAGCTGTTTTTCAGTCTTTCGGTCCCGGCTTTGATGCACCTGTACCTTCTCTGTCTGCTAGGTGGTAGAAGAGTGAACAGACCGTGACTCGGGTGGCTGAGGTCCTTGATGCTTTTCTTGTCCTTCCTTTGACACTGAGTGCTGTAAATGTCCTGGAAGGCAGGCAGCATGCCCCTGATGATGCGTTGGGCTGACCGCACCACCCTCTGGAGAGCCATTCATTTGAGGGCGGTGCAGCTGTCATACCAGGTGGTGATGCAGCCAGACAGAATGCTTCCAATCACACATAGGCTATTGATGGATTTATATGTTGCCTACATTTACATTATTCTACACTTCATTGTTAAATTCAATGCTAAATGATGATGTAAAATAGTGTCAAACTATTTACAGGAATGTTATTCTCCTATCCTCTTATTCTGAATGGCAATGGTAACTTTCACCTTTTGTGTAAATCAGTGACTGCAGCCTCTACTGGCTACAGTTGTTGGATTCATTACAGACAGACACAAGTAGCTGGATATATTTAAGAAATAAGGCCAGAGGGGGTGTGGTATATGGCCAATATACCACGGCTAAAGGCTGTTCTTATGCACGACACAATGCAATGCGGAGTGCCTGGACACAGCCTTTATAGCCAAGGTATATTGGCCATATACCACAAACCCCCAAGGTGCCTTATTGCTATTATAAACTGGTTACCAACATAAATAGAGCAGTAAAAATACATGTTTTGTCATACCTATGGTATACAGTCTGTAATAAACTGGTGGTTCGAGCCCTAATGCTGATTGGCTGACAGCTGTGGTATATCAGACTGTATACCATGGGTATAACAAAACATGTATTTTTACTGCTCGAATTATGTCGGTAACCAATATATTATGTTGGTAAGCCATGGTATATTTAAGCAATAAGGCACCTCAGGGGGTTTGTGGGATGTGGCCAATATACCAAGGCTAAGGGCTGTGTCCAGGCACTCCGCATTGCGTTGTGCTTAAAAACAGCCCTTAGCAGTGGTATATTGTCCATATACCACACTTCCTCGGGCCGTATTGCTTAAATATACCACAGCTTTCAGCCAATCGGCATTCAGGGCTCGAACCAAGTTTATACCATTCTTGGTTACGTTGTAGTGGACCCACCCGCATGACACTACAGTACGCATGTGCGTCTACTGTGCCTTTCCTCGAAGTTGTCGCTGGAGAATGAGAGTAGAAACGCGGCTACATGTTGTTGGTTAGATTAGTTTGAAGTATCTGAAATACGCATTTGTCTCATCTAATTTCCATGGAAGATACTGGTAAGTTGTCGCAAACCTCTGCGCAAATGTTGTATTTACTTTTGCGAATTTACAAGTTCGGTTGCTGTAACGACGTGAAGATGGTGGACTTGCGCGGTCTGGCTAGCTAGCTAGGCCCAAACCGAGGCAAGGTTGAAGCCTAAACTTTAAAAGACCATTATTTGGGATTAGAATGAAACTGTCGCCTTTCCCTAGTTAATCTTTATCACAACACGCAGCAACGTTACTAAAGTTTTATTTTCGAGGATACCTACAGAGTGTGTATCTAGTTTGGTAATTCAAACATCTAACTACGCTAGCTAGCTAACGTCATTGAGTGTGTACTGACCACTGATCTAGCTAGCTAGCTAGTTAAATGCTGACTGCAGTAGGTTGCTAAACCAATTTGACAACTGTGTGCCGTTCTTGAATGATGACCAAAAGCTATAGCTAACTATTGCAAAAAATTGTCTAACTAGATAGCTAGTTATTTCAGTAGCTAACTAGTTGATTGCCCGGATTAAATGGTGATTAACTAGATACATAACGTGCTACTATCACCAGCATGCGCACCTGTAGTCAGCTAGCTAGCATGCTATACAACTTACTGCTCAGTGTATCTCTTAACAAGTCAACAGATGCGGTCAGAGTGAGGATTCTTTGGCTCAAGGTTTGAATAATCACAGTTGAGTTAGATTTGAATGGTTTAGGTTAATATCTGGAGCACGTATGATAAATACATTTAGCTTAACGTTACCTATCTAGCCATATCTGGATATGTGGGCACATTTGTATCAGCCATACAGATTTGATTGAATGTCAAACCTTAGTTGATAAGGATTTTTTTCGTGCATTAGTAGATATGCCCAAAGAACCCACAATAACCCAGTTATGTCAATATTGTCTGGATCCACTCCTGATTCTAAAACACTTTACTGTAAGCCAAAGCTAATAATTACCCTCAACCCTTTTTGATGTTGTGTTGTTGATTGATGTGCAACCTGTGTCCCTTTCCAAACCTGCATCTCTCAGACGAGCCCATGACAGGGATGTTGGACACAGACAGCTCTGAGAGTGGGGACTCCCCAGCCATGGAGGGCAACGGAGATGGCTTCCTCCCAGATCTGCCTGTCCTCACGCACCCTGCTGAATGGACCATGGACCAGGTCAGTGGTGAAAATACAGGTTTGCTCTGGGAAATTGAGAAATGCCTCTGAGCGTAATCACAAAGACAATGCCCTGTCATCATTACTCTAAACACCACATAGCCAATGTCAAGTTTTTTTGCTTGCAGTCTGAGTAAACCACAATGCTTTCAACTTTAAATAAGGTTGTTGTTTCAAGCAGTGCCCTTTGTCTACTTCTCTTTCTACCAGGTTCCCCCTGACAACCTCACCACAGTTATTCACGACACTGACTCAGAGTCAGATCAGTCATCACCGGAGGTAATCAAGCAGCACCAGGACCATCAGTCTGATCTGGGATCAGTTGAACAAGCAGTGCAGCATTTCCAGCTAGCGAGTGCCAAGCTCTTCCAAGAGGAGGATTCAGATGATCAGTTTTGTTCTCCCCAGGTAGAACAACAGAACCAAATGGAAGCTTCGTCAGAAGAAGAAAGCAAGGATGGACAGAACAACCAAGAGGATGCCACAGAGTCTCTAATGCAGGGTGAGAAGATGTCAGAGGCTGTAGAACAGCAACAAGATCCAGCCCAAGCCCAGCCACCAATGGTTGCAGAAGATGGAAGCCCAGCTAACATGGAGCTGGAAGAAGCCAAAGAGATGACCGAGCAGGGGGAACCTGTTGAGGTACCAGCTGAGGAACCAGCTGTCCCCACAGAGCCCCTCATCCCTGCTGAATACGAGAAGCTGGCTAAAGGGTGTGAGGAGAACCCTGAAGACTTCAATGGTTGGGTCTACCTGCTGCAATATGTGGAGCAAGAGGTGAGCGTGGAGAAGTCCTGGAATTTTTATGTGGACCCTTGTATCGTGAATAGGTGTAATCTGCTCTCATAGTCCTCTGTATTGAAAACTACATTTTAAAATCTCAATGTGACTAAACCTGATTGATTAAAGGGTTTAGATCAGGGCTCCAACACTGTTGCTGGAGAGCTGCTGTTTTTCTTCTTCTCCAACCTTAATCCATCACATCCGATTCTAAAAATCAGCTGGTGTAGTCAGTGTTATCAAGGACTCCTTGGGATGTCCCTACCCTAAACCCTAACTTTAACCCTTACCTAACCCTTTCACCTTTCAACTTCAATGTGGTAGGGACGTCCTACGGATCGCAGATAGCATGGATGCAACAGGAGAGTAGCTCTCCCGGAACAACATTGGAGAGCCTGTGGTTCGATGAACATGTGGCTTGATTTGGTTAAAGTCACATTGATAAATTGTCTGGCAGGAAGCAAGTTATAATTGTTATGTTTTCCTCAGAATCATCTCGGTGTTGTGAGAAAGGCGTTTGATGCGTTTTTCCTGCACTACCCCTACTGCTACGGCTACTGGAAGAAGTTTGCTGACACTGAGAAGAAGCATGGCAATGTGCAGGTGGCAGAGGAGGTAAGTGTGAAATGAGCATGTCTTTTGCCGCAGATGGGCTGATATTGTCAATAGTGTAAATGGACGTCTCTACCTATCCTCTGTGTTGATCTGAAAGGACTTGCCAGGGTTAGTTTGTTCTGTCTGCTTTGTTCTCTCTACTTTTTGGGTCCTTGCTGTGGCAGTCATAGGCTTTTCAGTCTCTCATTCACCAATGTCCTTTTGTCTCCTGTCCCCAGGTGTACCGGCGAGGTGTGCAGGCCATCCCCCTCAGTGTGGATCTGTGGCTTCACTACATGTCCTTCATCAAGGACAACGCTGACCATGAAGACCCAGAGACACCAGGACGCATTAGAGCGTGAGTAAAGATGCTTGTCGTCACTGAAAAGTGAGAGACTGAATCTCACTTACCTCAACACACACTCCTGTAAAAGCATTAGAGCGTGAGTAAAGATCTTTGTCGTCACTGAAAAGTGAGAGACTGAATCTCACTTACCTCAACACACACTCCTGTAAAAGCATTAGAGCGTGAGTAAAGATCCTTGTCGTCACTGAAAAGTGAGAGACTGAATCTCACTTACCTCAACACACACTCCTGTAAAAGCTTTGTGCATGGTGACACTTCAACAATCAAAACGACATGTCTTGACATTGTATTTATTCCATGATCTTTTCAGGTCATAGGACATTGTTAATCATGTAGTCTATGTTCTTTCCCACAGTGCGTATGAGCATGCTGTGTTGGCAGCAGGGACAGACTTCCGCTCTGACCGTCTATGGGAGGCCTACATCAACTGGGAGATGGAGCAGGAGAAACTGGCTAACGTCACGGCCATCTACGACCGCATCCTGGGCATCCCCACCCAGCTCTACTCACAGCACCTCCACAGGTACGAGGGTCAGCTCATTCACAATGGGTTTTGATAAATCATCCATGAGGGCTATGGTTATAGAATTAATACAAAGTGCTTGGAGACACTAACCCTGGCAATTCAATTTGTAAACTCACGGCTGCCTGGTGTTCTGATGCAATAATTTCCATGGTCATTTGAGATGCTCTCTACTGATGCTGGATTGTCATGGAAATGTATAATGATGCTAACTGATCTGGCTCATGGACTGTATTTGTTTTAACGTCAGTTGAGTTGACTCAACCAGTCACAGCACAGATTGAAGGGTCTATGCAAACTCTGCATCCTTGTGACCCCCGCTATTGAAGTTGACATTTTAAAATGTTATGGATAGGGCGGTCCCAAGGATCTCAGAAAGTACTGACTTAGATTTAAGGGTATACCTGCTTTTACTTTCTGTCAATGGTACTCTCAAAATGGCTGCCAGACCACCCATTATGCCATCATTGACTTGAATGGGGACGTCCGTTCTATTCATTCTATTTGTTATGGTCAACATCTCGAGTAGTGGGTAGCTAAGAGAAATCAAATACTTAACACTGGCAATAGTTGTACACTTGTCAGCCACACTCACTTTCGGGCATGCTATGGCAACTGCTTAGCTTTCGATGGCAAGGTGCTACAGAGTGTAGTCCGTACGGCCCAGTACATGACTGGGGCCGAGTTCCCTGCCATCCAGGACCTCTATACCAGGCGGTGTTAGAGGAAGGCTGTGAAAAAATTCAGCCCGAGCAACCCAGGTCATAGACTGTTCTCTCCGTTACCGCATGGCAGGATTCTGAACCGCTTCTATCCCCAAGCCATAAGAATGCCGAATAGTTATCCAAATACCCACCCGGACTATCTGCATTGACCCTTTATGCACTAACTATTTCGACTCATCACATACTCTGCTTTTACTGTTTATGTATCCTGTTGCCTAGTCACTTTACCTCTACCTATATGTATATATCTACTTCAGTGACCTACCCCTGCATATTGACTCTACTGGTACCCTGTGTGTATATAACCAAGTTATCGTTACTCATTGTGTATTTATTCCTTGTTATTTTTAATATTTTTCTATCTACATTGTTGGTAAGAGTCCGTAAGTAAACCTTTCACTGTTCGTCTACTCCTGTTTAAGAAGCATGTGACAAATACAATTTGATTTGATTTGGACTTTTCTGGTAGTTTTGTGATGTATTGAATGTCTCTTCGCAGGTTCAAAGAGCATGTGCAGAACAACAACCCCAAACACTTCCTGTCAGAGGAGGAGTTTGTCCAACTGAGAGTGGAGCTAGCCAAAGCCAACGTAGCAGCTGCAGCCAATGGGGAAGGAGAGGAAACAACACCTGCCGACGAGCTCCCGCCAGGCACCGAAGACCTTCCAGATCCTGCAAAGGTACGACTCCACCTCCTCACCCTCGAGGAGGGGTTGATATGCCACAACATGCCAGAGAGTTAGGAAAGAGGCCCTCGCCTCATCATCATCCTTGGAGAGAAACACAAATCTGTGCAGGTTTGAAGAGGTGTCTTTCCGTCAGCAGCCAAGCCAATGAGTACGTGGGGGATTCAAGTTGGCTTCATCCAGTCAGGGACTCGACTTAAAGTGGGTCAGGAATGGATGGATCGTGGGCCGGCAGGCCAAGTCGAGTGACCCCTCGTCCTTTCCAGTCCCCAGCACCAGGGCTGGCCTACAGGCAGGGTGCATACGGTACATACCCTGCCCCGGGTCGGGCCTCGGTCCCTGGGTCGGCCCCCTCGCCTTCGACAGGCAGGGCCCCTGCTAGTCTCTGGCTCTCTCGGCCTCATGGTGATGTAAATAATCTTGGCAGCTGGACATGCAGTTTGCACATCAGTGGAGAATGAGATTGTTACGAGATTGTTTTAAAGTGAAGTGAGAAGGTTAACATTGAGTGTCTTGTGTTCTGTGTAGAGAGTGACGGAGATTGAGAACATGCGACACAAGGTGATCGAGTCACGCCAGGAGGTGTTCAACCAAAACGAGCAGGAGGTCAGCAAACGCTGGGCCTTCGAGGAAGGGGTGAGTACAGACACTTTTTAATGATCAGAATATCATCCAGTTATATTTCATATTGCTAAAAGGAATAGTTCACATACCTCTAAAGTGGGCTTTGTCAAGGTGGGTTGAAATTGAATGGGATGGTGCCACTGTTGATTTTGGGGTGAACTACCCCTAATTCTCCAAAGTGGTTATTTTTTTGTCCTTGCACCGTTTTGAAGGCTCTGTTTCTCCTCTCCCCCTGTAGATAAAACGCCCCTACTTCCATGTCAAAGCCCTGGAGAAGACCCAGCTCAGCAATTGGAAGGAGTACCTGGACTATGAGATCGAAAACGGCACTCCCGAACGTGTGGTTGTTCTGTTCGAACGATGCCTCATCGCCTGTGCTCTTTACGAGGACTTCTGGACAAAGGTAACCTAACCCTTAACCGTTGACACCTCAAAAATAATGAACCCCCCCGCACTTCCCCTATCAACGATTTCATCACTTCCTGACAACAGTAAATCGTCCTGCACATCTCTTCTTTGCGTGTATCGTTGATCTGTGACTCACTGTATCTGTTGTATTAGGGGATGGCCAGCTTTGCCACACAAGATTTGACTCCAGCATTTGCCAACTACTACGTTGCATCTTCTCCGTCTCCCACTACCTTACAGAAACTTATCTTATTGGTTCCATGAAGGTGCTGATGGGTTTACAAAGAACATTTCTAAAAACACGATCTTGTCAATGAAGAAATTCACTGGTTGAGTAAACTGGAAATGGGTGTTTAAAATGTTGTCGTCCCCACCCCCTCCTCATCTTCTCTCCCCACCTTCTTTCCATCCACCCCGTCCCCCTATTCCTCCAACCCTCCTCTCTTGCTTCTCTGAAGTATGCAAAATATATAGAAGGCTACAGCATTGATGGAGTAAGACATGTGTACAAGAAGGCGTGTACCATCCACCTGACCAAGAAGCCCAACATTCACCTGCTGTGGGCTGCGTTCGAGGAGCAACAGGGTGAGTGGTGTTTCTAGATCCCTCTTGACATCACATTCACATGTCATTAGACCTTTAGCAGATGCTCTTGTCCGAAGTGATTTACAAACAGGTACATTCAAATGAGGCTGAGCCAATCACGTAATACATGTTCAAAAGGATTGGTAGCCTCTGTCTACAAAACTAGTTAGAAACATTCAACCCAGAAGTGGAACTGAGTTTCTGTCATTTGTTTCCTTGCAGGGAACATAGCGGAGGCGCGCCGTATCCTGAAGGCTCTGGAGGCTACGGTACCAGCCCTAGCTATGGTGCGTCTGCGGCGGGTCAGCCTGGAGCGGCGCCACGGCAACTTGGAGGAGGCGGAGGCCCTGCTGAGGGAGGCGATTGCGACGGGGAAGAACACCAGTGAGACGTCGTTCTACGCCGTGAAGCTGGCCCGGCAGCTGCTGAAGGTGCAGAGAAGCCTCGCCAAGGCCCGCAAGGTGCTGCTGGACGCCATAGACAAGGACCAGGTAAGAGCACAAAACTAGATGAGGAATGGAGTCACTTGGTACAGGATCTTGATATTGATGTGTTATTGAGACGCATGGTGCCCGAAGGGAGTTTGATTTGGAGAAACCATTTGAGTTCATCATTAATCTGCTTTGTGTGTGCGCCTCTCCCAGGCCAGTGCTAAACTGTATCTGAACCTGCTGGAATTGGAGTACAGTGGGGACGTGCAGCAGAACGAAGTGGACATCTTGGCCTGCTTCGACCGTGCCCTGAGCAGCCCGCTGCCCCTCGACTCCCGTCTCACCTTCTCTCAGCGCAAGGTTGAGTTCCTCCAGGACTTTGGCAGCGACATCAACAAGTCAGTTCACCTGCAGTACCTACTTTCAAATACAATGAATGAATGTTTCATGACCAGTGTTCAAATTAGTCTGAAAGACTGCCCTTTCCACTTGGAGCTACAATATCCACTTTTTTGGGCGACCCAACCAAATTCACATTGACCTGTGATTTATAGATCTGTCATTCTCATTGAAAGCAAGTTTAAGAAGCGGTAGATCTGTTGCACTTGCTATGCTTCCCATTACGTTTTTGTGTCGTGTTACTTTCGGTTTAGTACACCAGCTGAAAACTTTATTTTTGGTTATGGAAAATATATTTCACAGCGGTTTTGGATAGTGCAATGATTCTCTACGCCACGCGTCAAACTCATTCCACGGAGGGCAGTGTCTGGGTTTTCGCTCCTCCCTTGTACTTAATTGATGAATTAAAATCACTAATTAGTAAGGAACTACCTTCACCTGGTTGTCTAGGTCTTAATTGAAAGGGAAAAAACAAACCTGCAGACACTAGGCCATCATGGAATGAGTTTGAAACCCCTAGTCTACACTATACTTGTTTTGTCACAAACTGAAATTAGGTGAACTAGAATTCTTGCAACCAGGAAATGGCAGAGCGATTTCTGCATAGTGAGTCATTTTAATCTCAACCATGTATTATTTTTAACCCTCACAGGTTAGTGACTGCATACGATGAACACCAGAAGCTTCTGAAAGAAAACGAGTCGGCAAAGAGGAAAGCAGAGAATGGGTAAGATTTCAGTTTGTTTACTTGCCTCAGCTTAACATTGACGTCATTGAGTACAAAACAATAGGATTGGTAGGACACTTCATAGCAGGTTGTGAATCACCATGCTTGAATTGGTTATTTGGGTGCTCTTGATTGACCTGAACCTGTTCCTTTGTCCCTGCAGCTCACAGGAAACCGAATCGAAGAGACAGCGTACAGACGAGCACTCAGGCTCAGGTCACATGATGCAGGGAGATGTGCAGGGTAACAACTCTGCCTACAACTACAACTGGTACCAGGTGAGTCCTATGACCTACTGTTTTACACCCAATTAATGTTGCAGTGAGCGGTATACCCAGTTTATTAGGTACACCACCCTGTTCATGAAAATGGTTTGTTCCGGCAGACAGTCATGTGGCCACGGCTTGCTATATAGAGCATCAAGGCATTCAGGCATCAAGGCATTCAGTTACTGTTCAATTTTAAATGGGCAAAACGAGTGACCTAAGCAACTAAGCGTGGTATGATTGTCAGTGCCAAGCGCACCTGTTCCAGTAAATCCGAAAAAGGCCGGCCTCCTGGGCTTTTCACACAGGTGTCAAGGGTTTCCTGTGAAAACCTTCCCGTCAGCAGCAGTCCTGTGGGAGAAAACAGCTTGTTGATGAGCGAGGTCGAGGGAGAATGGCATGAATCGTGCAAGCTAGCAGGCAGGCCACAAACAGGCAAATAATGGAGCAGTACAACAGTGGTGTGCAGAACGGCATCTCGGAACTCACAACTCATCGATCCTCGTCACGGATGGGCTATTGCAGCAAGCAGACGTCCCCACCGGGTTCCGCTCCTATCAGCTAAAAACAAGGAAATTTGAGGAATGGAAAATGAATCCCGGTTCCTGTTGGGTCATTTTGATGGCAGAGTCAGGATTTGGCTTAAGCAGAAGGAGTCCATGGCACCATCCTGCCTGGTGTCAACAGTATAGGCTGTGATAGTGTTGCACTATTCTCTTCATCACCTAACGCTAGAATGAGATGTTTCTAAGTATTTGCAGGAATGCCAACTAATCCTGTCTTTCTTTTGCTTTCCTTCTACAGCAACAGTACAACAACTGGGGACAGAACTCCTGGGGACAGTACAACCAGTATTCCCAGCAGTATAACCAGTACTACCCCCCTCCACCCACATAAGGTCTTGCAGACAAAGGGAGATGAGAGGAAGCATCTTTCTACCCAGCCCAATTGCTCATCTCAGCTAGCCCCGCCTCCTGTGTGACGTAATTTGTTTCAATTGGCCATTAGATTGGCACATTTACTGTCATCACCATTGTCATTCATTCATTGGCCGGCTGCTTTTTGTGTTGCTTGCGCTTGTGTTGATGCTGACTTCATATCAATTTTCTCAGTTGAAAAAGCAATGATTTCAATTTTTTGATTGACTGCATAATTTGGTTCCTCTTCAATATCTCAGTGGGGGGAATCTAGTTATGTTTGATACAGATTATATATTTGTATGGAGGTAGTGGTACCAGCTATGCTCCTCCCTGAGCCTCTTCTCTGCTTTCCTAAAATGTGAGATTTTTAAGATGAAGGTTTTTGTTTCCTGGGACAAAAACAGAAATGAATGGAAATGTTTGTTTATTTCATAATAAAGAGATGAATATCATATTTCATGTTTTGTTATTCCCTGAATTAACCCATATTTGTACGATATTAACGTCACCGCAATTGCGGCTAAATTAAACCAAACGGGAACATATTGAAGAGTTCATATGTAACCAATCATGTAGATACTCATGGCACGGTATAAGATGTGGCCCAGAGCTAAACAGCTGATTCTGTTGAAACAGCAGGATGTATCATATTATTACATGTTTCTGTATGACAGGCAAACATTTACAATGATATTTGTATACAAAATCATAGGAAAGTCTATTTTATTCATATGATTTTTATGGTAGTGCCCTCAGCCTTATGTACGTCACACGTTGAAACATGCGCACCGCCTACGCTCCGAAAGCCCTTTTTTTTTTGCAGTGTTGAACTGCTAGCATCAACCGAGGTAAGGCCTGTGCAAATTGATTTAAAATATAGCATATTATACCCATTCGAGACTATCTATAAGCTCTGAATAAGTACTTCACCATCCACGACGAATAATTATTTATTATATTGCCTTCTATTTATCAAATCTTATCGTTTTTACGGAACCGCGTGCACCATGTGGCTAGCACGTTTAGTTATGTAGCTGACTAGCTAATCAAACGTCCATGGATGTGTAGCTAGCTATTCGTTAAGGTCGTAACTATAATACATCCTCGTGTTGCTGATTTGCAAATATATTGCCTGCATATGTCAATGCGTAGTCATCCCTAGCGCAGTCGTAGTTGCTTTTTTAGAGCGGATTCAAGTCACATGTGGACCAATGACACCCAGTTTGCTGCCAACTGTTCTCCTACTAAAAGCTAACAAACCATCTCTTCCTATCCACAGCATCAAGATGCAGCTCTTCTTGCGTGCCCAGAACACTCACACCCTTGAGGTGACCGGACAGGAGACCGTCAGAGAAATAAAGGTGAGAGGCTAAGCTTGGATAAAGCAATGATCATTGTGGTGTAATTGGTGTACTGTCTTGAGTCTACAGTTCCACCTGGTCTTGTTACATTGTCTGGATTTGTCACATGCATGTAAATGGTTTGGATGTATCCATGTCTGGAGCAAACCAGTAAGTGTGTCTGTTGGGTTGTTTCAGCTCCATGTCCAGACTCTGGAGGGTCTCCTAGTGGAGGACCAGGTACTATTGCTGGACAGTTCCCCCTTGGAGGACTCCTCCTCTCTGGTGGACTGTGGCATCTCTGAGTACTGCACCTTGGAAGTGGCTGGCCGACTTCTGGGAGGTCAGTACTCGGGCAGCAGCTATCCTAGCGGTTAAGAGCACTGGGCCAGTAACCAAAAGGTTGCTGGTTCAAATCCCCAAGCTGTCTAAGTGAAATCTGCCGACGTGCCCTTGAGCAAGGCACGTAAGCCCTAATTGCTCTTGTAAGTGGCTTTGGATAAGACTAAAATGATGGAGAATCAAATACAGCTTGCTACAATGGTCTATGAAGTCCTGTACATGATCTCAATATGTGTCCTGATTTGAATACTTTGAAAATGTATCCTTCCTCCATTGAATAAAATCACAGCTATGAGAGGATTGGATTTTTGAAAGAAATAGGGTTGGAACCCTCAAACTTTTTCATATTTTCTTATGTCACAGCCTTATTCTAAAATGGATTAAATACATGTTTCCTCTTTCTACACACAGTACCCTATAATGACAGAGCAAAAACTGTTTTTTAGACATTTTAAAATAATAAAAACATGCCTAATTTACATAAATATACAGACACTTCCTAGAGCTGTCAGCCCGGCCAAACTGAGCATTCGGGGGAGAAGGGTGTTGGTCAGGGAGGTGACCAAGAACCTGATGGTCACACTGACAAAGCTCCAGAGTTACTCTGGAGATGGGAGAATCTTCCAGAAGGTCAACCATCTCTGCAACACTCCACCAATCAGGCCTTTATGGTAGAGTGGCCAGGCGGAAGCCACTCCTTAGCAAAGGACAGCCTGCTTGGAGTTTGCCAAAAGGTACCTAAGGACTCACCATGAGAAACAATATTAGCTGGTCTGATGACATTTACATTACATTTAAGTCATTTAGCAGACGCTCTTATCCAGAGCGACTTACAAATTGTGATGACACCAAGATTGAACTCTTTGGTCTGAATGCCAAGTGTCACGTCTGGAGGAAACCTGGCACCATCCCTACGGTGAAAAATGGTGGTGGCTGCATCATGCTGAGATGTTTTACAGCGGCGGGGACTGGAAGACTAGTCAGGATTGAGGGAAAGCTGGACAGAGTGAAGTGCAGAGAGATCCTTGATGAAAACCTGTTCCAGAGCGCTCAGGACCTCAGACTGGGACATAGGTTCACCTTCCAACAGGACAATGACCCTAAGCACACAGCCAAGACAACGCAGGAGTGGCTTCAGGACAAGTCTCTGAATGTCCTTGAGGGGCCCGGACTTGAACCCGATTAAATATCTCTGGAGAGACCTGAAAATAGCTGTGCAGCGACGCTTCCCATCCAACCTGACAACCGAAATACAGGTGTGCCACGCTTGTATCGTCATACCCAAGAAGAATCGAGGCTGTAATCGCTGCCAAAGTTGCTTCAACAAAGTACTGAGTAAAGGGTCTGAATACTTAAGTAAATGTGATATTAAATTGGTTTTGTTTTTAACACATTGGCAAACATTTTTGAAAATCTGTTGTTGCTTTGTCATTATGGGGTATTATGTTATGTGTGTAGATTTGTTGAGGGGGGGTATACATTTTAGAATAAGGCTGTAATGTAATGTAACACTGCACTGTACAACTCCATTCAAGATCAGCAGTTAACTAATGAATGCTCTGTGAAGGTCTCTTATTGTCATTTCCATTGCTGTATGTTCACTTGGGATAATCTCTTTGCTTTCTCTCCCCACCAGGAAAGGTCCACGGCTCCCTGGCCCGTGCCGGTAAAGTGCGGGGACAGACACCCAAGGTCAGCAGATAATTTCTGATATTTTTTAAACGTACTCTTTATGACACTATGGTAGTTGGTTTTGTGTCAGTTGATTCAAACTCGTTATAGTGCCTGGATTAGTGTCTGCTAAATAATGTATTTCTGCATAGTATGGACCATAGCACTGTCCCTCTATCACTCCAGGTTGACAAGCAGGAGAAGAAGAAGAAGAAGACTGGTCGTGCCAAGCGTCGCATCCAGTACAACAGGCGCTTCGTCAATGTTGTGCCCACCTTCGGCAAGAAGAAGGGCCCCAACGCCAACTCCTAAGAACCCCCCCCCTTCAAGAGAACGCTGAAAGGTTTTCCTCCTGTACAGAATAAAGATTTGCCTTGGACTAAATAAAGATCTCATGTCTTGGGTGTTTATGAATTTGAGATAAGTAAATTATATTATTAAAATGCCTATTAGAAACTATTGTTTGGACAACATAGACAAATTATTTGATACTTTCTTGTTCAGGGGTTTTTGAATCTGAGTCTGCAGTTCTGCTGGTTTTCTGTTCTACCTGATAATGGCTATAAATAGTCACACACTCCATATATAAATTGGGTCAATCACCAATGTTTCAGCATCACTGCCTTCTTCAGGGTAATGTCTTGAATACTTGAACCAGGTTATGTCGACAATTTGTGCAACCAATGACAATAGTGAGGGGTGTGTCATTAAGTTAATTAGTAATGAGTGAAGCTGTAAAACAATAGTTTATGGCATGTTGAATATATTAGGTTATGTGGAAACATTGAATATTGTACATAATATTAGCGTCACCATTGTTTAATTCAGTTTCACATTTGTTTCCTATTTCTCAGGTTAAACTGTAATGTTCACCCTGTGTAACATGAACAGGTGATGAGATAGATTTCACCCTTGGTCTTGCATGAGATGATAATCCTAACGGATTTTCCGACCTGTATGTGGGTGTCTGAAGGCTGTTTTTATAGTGCTATTGCACTGCGCATGAGCCACATTTGTAATTTCCGTTTGGAATGGGTGTCAAGAGTGGCTCAGGGTGCATGTCAGATCTCACCAAGCTATGTCCAATATTGCGACCACTTATAGACCAGCAGTGGGGGTTCCTTGAAGAGGTGTGCGATTTTCTTAGTGTGATTGCAGAAAATGCCAGTGCTTTTTCAGGATCGCTTTAATTTGTGTTCAGAGAACAGTTTCACTAAATTCATTCTAATTAACTTTGACGCACCCCTCACTTATCATTGGTTGCACTGGTGTCTACATAACCTGGTTCAAGCATTCATGACATTTCCCCGAAGAAGGCAGTAATGCCGAAACATTGATTTACCCAATAAATCAGTGGGGGTTTCTGGAGTGCGCGACTATTTTTTATAGCTTATTCGCCGTTAGTCAGCACCTCTACATAAAATAATTCTGTGTGCCAGCTCATTTTTTTTATTCGACTATCCGATAATGGCACTCACCTCGGCTGCGTTGACAGGCAGCCCAATTCATATATGTTTTCACTAACTGGTATTTTGACCAATGTAGATCAGCTCTGAAAAAGATTGGTGGAACAAAATGTCTAAATGCAGCCATTTTGTACTAAGTTGGCCCTTGATTTGAGGGGAAAGAAATGGAAGTGGAACCGACTTAAAGGTTGTCTAATGGTTCAACACAACCGGTGCAGTTTGTGATGTACTACACACCTTCAGGTGGGTGTTTAGAACCCCTTTTAGATGGCTGGGAGGACTGGTTCTGATTAGAACAGACATGCATGTCTGATTTCAAGAGCAGGAACTTACTTCCAAACCATTCACTACTGCCCAGTTTTCTAGACCATTCAAAAACACTGAAAGCACCCAATAAACAAGACCTGATGTACGTGTCAATTTAGTCTCCAAAATTGGTTTATTAATCTTTAAAAAAGGACATTCATGCAAAAGAACAAGAATAAACAGGAAGGCTTTCCTCTGCGGTGTGTAACTGTCAGGCAGGATGCCCCATCTGTACAGTGTTGTCCGGTCATCACCATCTTGCCATGCTTGAAAGGACAGAAGCATGGCACCTTCTCAACTCACCACAAATAACCCTGGTCTGTTCCTGCTTCAGACAATGATAAAAGGACTTGACTTAAGCAGAAAAAGACAAAATAACCAGACTAACCTTAAGGGTTACTTTGGGATTCTGGCAATGAATCAGATAAACTGGTGGATACCACTTTTATGACTCAGTGTCCAGTCATCCTACCATTCCAGTGTTTAATTGCTATATTGTAATTACTTTGCCACCATGGCCTATTTATTGCCTTACCTCTTATCCTACCTCATTTGCACATGCTGTATATAGATTTTTCTACTGTATTATTGATTGAATGTTTGTTTATGCCATGTCTAACGCTGTTGTGTCGAACCGCTTTGCTTTATCTTGGCCAGGTCGCAGTTGCAAATGAGAACTTGTTCTCAACTAGCCTACCTAGTTAAATAAAGGTGAAATAAAAAAATAAATGAAAGTTATATGTAGTTTCATGAGCCAATGCTAACTAGTGTTAAACACATTCTAGTAGATGCCCATAGAATTCCAGTCATTGTGCCAAAACTAGTTAGTTTCTTGAGCCACTGCTATATTTAACTTCCTACATACTGGACACTGACAAAAACAAAAAAAAGGGTCTCCAAAAGTTAATCTGACTCTGGGGAAGTAGATAAATGGCCTTATTGCCAAAATCCCAAAGCATCCAATTAAATGTAAATTAAGACATATCACAGACTCCTTCAATGTTACAACCACTTCTGTCCTTTCGAGCATAGCCATCTAGTGACTACCATGTTTTCCCCGTCCACGGAGAGAAGGGCATGCTGGGTAGGTTTCTGCCATTAATCAACGGCCACCAGCTCGACCTCGAAGATCAGCTTTGCGTTTGGTGGGATTCTGGTGGTGGGAGAGTTAAAGGGAAGCACACAGGAAACGTTTGCATATCGATTCAATGAGAGACATTCATTTAAGTGTTACAACTAAGAGTAAGTAGTTATAAATCTGGCTCAAATTCAATGAGTACCAACAAGGCTATGCTAGAGCCATTGTACAGGAGACTACTATGCTGAGGCTTGGCAATCTACCTGACCACCATTGGTGGTGTAAAACATACCATTAAAGCCAGGAGGGGTCACTTTCATTTCATTTCATTTAATTCATTTACTTTCTGCCATCTCCTAATTAAAAATTAGCTCATGGTTCACATGATGTTAAAATGTAAAGGATACTTTGAATCAGGAAGTCCTTTCTTCCCGTAGGCCCATTCTGGTTCAATCTCCAGTTTGGCTGTCTCGCCTTTGCTCATCGTTAAGATACCTTCATCCCACTGTGGAAACAACCATTTCTCATAAGACAGTGAAAACTGTTGCTTTCCATTTAACTTGGATTCTTCAAAACCCACAAGGAAATCAGAATTATTGCTTATTGATGAAAGAGCACCTTTAGCCATATAAATCAATATGTTACTAATATAATACAGTATCTCTATGTCTTACCCCTTTGATGACCCGGCCCAGGCCAACTTTGAAGCTCAGTGGCTTACTCTGTTTCTTCTTTCTGGCAGCTGCAGAGGGGAGGACATAGGGAACAGTAGAATCACTATTGGTATTACTGAGAGAAAGGTCATTGAGATAAAGTGACAGTGACAATATGTGTGTGCGAGAGAGACCAAGAGGATGAAGTTGTGTATCAGAGATAGTAAGAGAATGCATGCGTTTGAGTGAGTGCGACAGAAGTATGAGAAGAAAACATACTTGCAGGGATGTTTGTGTCGAACACTGTGCCATCAACCAGGGAGCCAGTGTACCAACAGCTCACATTGTCTCCCTTCTTAGGGAAGTTAGTCTTGTCACCTTTCTTCAGCACAGACTTGAAGAATTTAGGAGGACCCTGGGAATTGCAATACATAAGTGACCATTAGACAGTACAATTCTGACAAACTGAATATAGTGGAGCAGTAAATTGTAGACTAGTTAAACTTAAATGCAAAATACAGGACTTTTATCCTGATGCTTATTTCAGTGGAAAGTGCTTAATCAAACATTTTTCAAATATGGGTTGTGTACATACCTCATCAACGACTTCCACAACTTCTTTGGGCTTGTCGTCGATCTTCACATTTTTCACATGCTCCGTCACATCTTCAATGGGTTCTGAACCTAAAAATCTCTGTTGGTTGGACAAACAAAATAATACATTACAGGTATTCATTATTTAAATTTGAAACCTTGTGTCATTTGCTTTTGCAAGTAGCTATCACATTGAATCCATTCATGTGTTCCACCCTACCTTGCTCTCAAACAAATCGTTATATGCAATAATTAGTTGCTCCTTCTTTGCCGTTTTTGCAACATTCTTGATATTTCCCATCAGCTTGTGTTCTGCAAGAAACTGGAAGAGAGAAGTCACGACGTCAGAAGAGAGTAGTAGTTTTGCCATGAACGGAATGAATGACAACTTAAGTCATTTTGTGCACCTGCATTATTTTCAAAATCTGGCAACAAACACTTTCATGCGTAGCTGCCTCCCCGTTGCCACAAAAATATATACTTCACATAGGCCCAAAGGCTGGAAAACGTTTAACTTAAAATATTTAGCCTTATCCATGTGAACTTGACACGGCATGATAAGCACAATGAATGATCCTAGCTAGTAAAGACCTGCATACAACGCTGAACTAGTACATGCTAGGCTAACAAGCTAGCGTCAAGCTAAATTGGAAGCGGTTCGCCAATGCGGAGGTAAACTGATCTCACCATGCGTGCGCTCTAAAAGTAAGCAATGGCATTTCAGTGAGCGCTGTCACACCAATGGATGGATGGATCAAACATAAAACATACCGAATGGGCAGCATTGTCCTGAATGAACTTAATAATGTCTTTTTTGGGTAGATCATCACTTTTTAGCTGTTCATCGCTCCACTCTCTGGTCAATTCAGCCGCCATTTTACAAGGCGCACTGCTGAACTTTCACCTCCGCTATGTAAGGATTGGGGAGGCGCGATGCCTTTACCGTTTTTCCTTGCATTGGTCAGAGAGGAAGGGGAGAGCTGGGCCCAAAATCGATCTTCTCCATCAGGTGGCGTTTTTTCTCTCATCAAGTGAGAAGTTCTTGTATGGAGGTCAATGACAGTGTCGAATTTGGTTAACAAAAAAATGTAATGATTTATTTGCTAGGTGTGGCTTATTTGATCGAATATAAGTTTTGTAATACTTAGGTTCCTACGAGTGTACTGGTAACGACATCCCGGTAACTTTGAGAAATATACACTTTATATCGGAGATGTGCCTGTCATTCACATGTCTATCGGCCCCCTAATCTACTAGAATGGTCCCACCAGATCTGGCCTCCTGATTTACCTTCCATTTTTTAAGACATTTCTAATTTCTTCCACCCTCGCCAAATTTCCTCATCTGCTTGCATGTGCCTCCCTTATATCAGTGTTTTGGTACTTCTCTTACTATGTTTTTCCACTCAACGTAAATTGAGTATATGGTATGCGTATTGGTCATAGTATGGATACAGTTAGTATGCCAAAAGTTCCAGAATGTCGTACTAAATTCGCCAAATTACCAAGTATAAAAGCAGTGGACACGATTTCCGTGCTTTTAGGGCCCATAAATGAAATTCTGCAGAAAATGGGCGTGGCTTCACAACGTTTTCAGATTTGAAGTAAATTACGTAAAATATTGCTTTAACTAATTATGACAAATGTTGAGCAAATTAATAAAGTTGACATTTCAAATAAGTTACGTTGTTGGCTGACAATTTGTTAGCTTCACTATCCTTACGAACTGCATAGAATTACAGTAGTATGTTAGTTAGTTGGCTACTAATACATCGAACTTTTGCCAGGCAGTAACGTAACTATAATATAACTAATTACCCAACATTTATTTTCTTAATTATTCACGAGATACTTAGCTAAGTGGTGTAGTGGTTGTGAGTTCTCAATGGACTCCGATTTCAGAGCACTCTCGTCTGTTTGCCAGAGCGCAGAATAATTGATGGATTTACGAACGCTCAACACCCGTTGAATATGTGAACGTCGGTAAAAAAAAAAAAAAAGTCATTAAATTGTTGCCAGCTGTACAGTTACAGTCACTAACGCTCTGGATAACATGAAAACTGCCTAACCATCTCTGATAGTGCGAGTAAAATTGTCAGAGTGAGGTGTTCTCTAATTTATGTCTGGAAATAGCTAGCCAACTTTAGCCAGTGGATGCTTCCACTCTTGCGTGTAGAGTTCTACTTCCCCGAACTTGCCTGGTGGAGGAGGGGGGACGCAAGTCTTCTGGGTCAAGAGCATAGCTGGAGTAGGGGTGATTCAGACATTACGTCATACAAAGCTTATAAATAAGGATGTTGAAGGATTGTAACTACTCTGTCACACTTGCACATCTTACACATTGCTTCCCTTCTGAAACTGCTTCTTGTCACATGACACAAGCAGGTAAATCATAGGCCGCTTAAATTCAACTGCCACTAGGGGGTGCTAAACAACTAACAGGTCCAGAACAGCACATGAAAGAACAGTGAAGACGAGACATCCACCTCAAAAAGCTCCCCTATTGATTGTGTCTTCATGCAATGAATACCTGCATTATTGTTTACAAGTGAGTAAAACATTCTACTCTAGGCTGCAGTGAAAATGTAATTTGAATAACAACGAAAAGCCTTGTGATTTGAATGTTTAATTCCATTTGGATCAGTTGTAAGTCTACTCTCTGCAGTTTATAAGGTCTACAAAGGTACAGTAGCAGCCCAGTCTGGCTGTATTTTTACTTCTCATCCTGAGATGCACTCATCATTATCCCAAGTCGTCCTATAATAATGTGGCCACATGTTCTGTGGCCGCTATTCCTTGTGCACCTTGAACCTAACGCTTCAATAGCCTTTAGCCTAAATATTTAGAATTGAACATCTAAACTGTATTACCTTTTATATGTGGCATAAACACAACCAGTCACAATGTTTTAATCTGATAAGGTTACTTAGGTTAAAAGTCTCCTGTAGGCATGCACAGATTTGTCCAAATTATAATTCCAGCCTCCTACTTGCTGTATTTCTGTATTTTGAAAGTTATATATCTTGAAAACTTGATTGCGAACATGCAAAACATGTTGGGACTATATCAACAATTGACTAATGAAATAAATGCCAAAAGATCGTTTTTGGGTGGAGTTTTCCTTTAACCAGGTTTCCATCCAACCTTTTTATGTGAGTAAAGTACATGTTGGATAAAAAATGTCACAACATCATGGGAATGCATGCAGTTTATTAGGCTACGGATGAAATAAATGATGATGAACTTCACAAGGTGGTGAATGTGCATGGTAATGAGCTTGATGGTCCTTTCAGTAAATATCTAGGGTATTTTTCTGGTGACATAATGATAGATGCTTAGCGGCCATTTGACAAATGAAAATAATCTCGCACTTTTGTCCATAATAATCTCATCATGTAAGGCTTTACCAGCACTATCAGCGAGCTGTTGACTAAAACGCAAGTGACAATACCAGAGTGAGCATTTTTAATTTTTTATTTTACCTTTATTTAACCAGGCAAGTCAGTTAAGAACATATTCTTATTTTCAATGACGGCCTGGGAACAGTGGGTTTAACTGCCTGTTCAGGGGCAGAACGACAGATTTGTACCTTATCAGCGTGGGGGTTTGAACTCGCAACCTTCCGGTTACTAGTCCAACGCTCTAACCACTAGGCTACGCTGGGGCATCAGTAGGCCTAGAGTTAAAAATGGGATGGAAACCTATTTAACTCATTTTTTATTTGTTCAGCAAAAGTCATTTTTATGTGCGCTATCTATAGGCTACACAATATCACACTCAATTCGTGCAAATATGTGTCACGTCTGCTCCCGCTCTTCTCCCCCTGGCGCTGCCCCGCATCACGCACTCCTACCATCTAATTCGCACACCTGCCTTCCCTCATCACGCGCATCAGCAATATTGGATTCACCTGGACTCATTCATCACCTGTTTATTTCCTCCCCTATATTTGTCAGTTCCCTTGCTCTGTTCCCTGCTGCTGCAACAATTGTTTTTGTCTGTATTACCCGTGTGCTGACGCTGTTGCTGTCTCGTTCCATGTCTGTTCTATATGAAATGTTTTACTCTCTCTGCTTCGTCTCTCCAGCGTCATGTTATGTGACAATATGCATTTATAATAAGTATTTAATCATATTTTGTGCGTTTTTGTGTGGTTTAATTTGTAGGAAAAGTCACACATTCTTGTGCGACTTAATTCATAGAAAAATACACGTTTTGGGGGAAAACTTCGGAACATTCTTTTGAAAGTTATTGGAGCAATGCATTTTAGGCAATGGTGTTCTACACTGCCTTTTTTATGTCCCACATTTAGTTTAATAAAAAACTATATTAATCAACCAGGTTGTCACCGAAAGACTTGTAATATAATAGTAGCCTTACGTTTTTATTTTAATTAATGACAATGGCCTTTTCTATGGTTGTTTTTCGTTTATACTTTGGCATATATTATAATTATAATTTCCCATAAAAAAAATGTGTCCCCATTACCCAATCAAATAACTTCATCGATACCAATACAAACAACAACAAATCTGTATTTTTCTCCAATCTGGCAACCCCCGTAAAATTCGACATAGCCTTGTATAAAATTAATTTAGACGAAAATTGTGTAATGTGTAATGCTCACAAGGAACATGGAATGCGTTATGAAGAAAATCGTGTAGGCCTATTGTTACCTACAGGGAAAAGGGGCCTTTCTGACAACAAGTGCACCAGTATCCCAAAGTATCAAGCAAAAACAAGCATAGAAAACAGTATTTGCATTAATAAAATAAAAAACTACGTAAAGCTACTATTATATTATAATTATTTCGGTGACAACTTGGTTGATTAACAATATTGGGTTGTTAACACGTCTAAAAAAACTATACATAAATATATGGGGCGGCAAGTAGCCTAGAGGTTAGAGTGTTGGGCCAGTAACCGAAAGGTTGCTATATCAACTCTGAGCTGACAAGGTACAAATCTGTCGTTCTGCCCCTGAACAAGGCAGTTAACCCACTGTTCCCGGTAGGTTGTCGTTGTAAATACGAATGAGTTCTTATCTGATTTGCCTTGTTAAATAAAATAAAAAACGCGGGACACAAAAAAGGCAACGTTGAATAAAAATATTGTTCAGAAGTTTGCCCACCAAAAATGTATTTTCCTACGAATAAAGTCGCACAACAACGTACAGAAACGCACAAAATCTGATGAAATACTTTTTGTACATATTTGCAGGAATTGAGTGTGAGATCTTGTTGAACGTTCAGATTTTTTTGCTCTTTACTTGTGTTAGGATTTCTTGTGATCACAACAAAACTAATTATTTTGCTCAAATAGTGGTATAATTCAATTGTGTTTTCTTTGAAAAGACGGGCCTGGCTGAGAATAGAACATTCTTTTTTTCTGCCTGAGTGTGGCGCAGTTTACCATAATCTTTGGGATTATTTTGTGACCAGAACAAAACTACTTATTTTACTCAACTAGAGATTTAAATGAATCGTGTTTCTTTAAAAATATGGGCCTGGCTGATGTAACAGTATAACTTTAGACCGTCCCCTCGCCCATACTCGGGCGCGCTAGCGGTTTCACACCCGTTACACTGACATGGACTCACCTTATTATTCTTGTTGCTATCCATGGTTGATAGTTATTTACGAGGTAACAAGATGTGAAAACAAGGTTTGAAGCAATAGACACCTTATTTTACTCAACTGAAGATTTAAATAAATGGTGTTTCTTTGAAAACTTGGACCTGGCTGGCATGAAAAATAAATTAAGGGGAAGGATCGACAGACACAGAGGCTGATCATCTTTCTGCACACCTCTCTATTTACAATGCTGGCTGCCATGGTTTACACAAACGCAGGACATTGAATGCAACCTGAATTGACTCAGAAAAGTAACATAAGTAGGTTTACAGTATCACAATGAGGTGTGTGTGTTAGTCAGATTATTCAGTGTCCACAGCAACACTATTGATTATTCTCTACCCCCAGTGCATGTGGTGTACTATGGTCTTAGCCATGGTCCTAACCCTCCTCATCTTTTCTCTTTCTCTGTTTCCCTTTCTGGGGGGACTGAGGACACCCTGGCCTGACACCTGGAAGTGCCTGGCCCAATCTTACCTGGCTCACCTCTACCTGCTACCCGACTGTTACTTGAAAGTCCACAATGAACCTGTACAGCTCTAGATCCATTGTCTTAACTACTACTGCAACAACTTGTGTCAATTATAATTGATCTTTCATCTCTCAGTGTTTCATCATTTTCCTTCAATTCGCAAGAGGCTGAATGTATCTCACCGGAGAAAGCATCCAAGCAAGCATGTGTAGGCCATTTATCTGATGCTGCCTGGTCCAAAAGAGTATGACATTGTTGCTGCCCATAGCATTGAATGCAAGAGAAGCCAGCAGCATTTGGCCTCCCTAGATAGTAAAAAATAATAGCCAATCAGCATTGAGCTAAACTGAGTGAGCTCAACTATGAATGGTCCTGGCGCACCAAAAAAAAGTGTCAAGGTAAAGCAGTTTAGATTTGGCATCACTCTAATCACATCACATCAAGAGCATACGTTATTGGCAGAAACTCACTGTGCATCTCGTTGGGTCATTGTCCTCCGGTTTCGAGCTAGCTAAAATGGGCCCTTTCCTAAATTAGCCATGGATGGAGAGAGGGATTTGGACCTGTGGTTTTACTTAATTATACACACTGGCCAATGATTATAACAGCTATTCTGATCCAACCATAAATTAATATATTGTGCCCCTGGCCTGAGAGGATAGATGTTCAATATGTAGCCACACACACACACACACACACACACACACACACACACACACACACACACACACACACACACACACACACACACACACACACACACACACACACACACACACACACACACACACACACACACACACACACATGAATCAGGACAATGGACAGCCACATCATATTTAGCTTATGTTGATTGTTGAAGTAGTGTTTGGTATATTTTAGTTGTCACTGTCTAAGACTAAGCATAGGTGATTTGATTATGTTGAAATGTTTAAGTTGAAATGGTGCTGAAATAGTGGAGGCAGCTCCTGTTTTCTTTGCGACTTGCTGTAACTCTCTGTGGTTCTAAATCAATAGTTGTTTAGTGGTCTGAAATGTAAAAAGCATGAACTTTGCTTGACATGTCATGTACAGTAACTGTTTGTTATATGCAATATGCTTTGTGGACTTTACAGGACAGAGGTTGCTCTCTGGTTTTATACTGCAACTGTCTTCTTATTGCCTCGGCTTTGGACCTATATATCACGGTGGCAAGGGATATGAACTAACAGGTTATAGAGCAAACAACACAATTATCACAACACATACAGTAGGTTGTAATATGGCTGTGTGTTTCTGGCTTCGCTTCTCCACGCACCGCTACTGATTTGCTATTTAATGCAACAGTTTTTGTGACAAAACTTTCGGTAGAGTTGAAAATGCGATGGAAACACAATGAACTTTAGATTTTTATTTGGTACATGAAAACTTATGCGAAAAATGAAATTTTGTGTGCAATATGTCATCATGCACTGGTTTTTATCAGCAACGAGATTTTAGAATATTCGCATGAAAATCTGTCACCAATTGGATGGAAACCTAGCTACTGGTTGTAACCAGATAATCCCAATAATGTAGGTAGTAAATTATACCCACCTCTAGTATGCCCCTCTCTGGTATGCAACGTTGTTGTTTCCTTGTTTACTACTCAAATATAATTTACTGATTAAGTCAAAAACGAAATGATCTCAAATATATTAGCATAACTGGGCTACACAGAACCATGGCGGACCTATACTAAAATTAGATGCTTTCCCTCATATCAAAACACGTCCCAGTGCAACACTGGGACGTGGTTTACGGAGCGCTCTCTGAAATAAGCGCTAGTATCGCCGTATTCCAAAGGATCGAGTTCTCTCTCCACGCTGGTCTAGCAATGGTTCTGTACCGCTGCTGCTCATTTCATGGCAAAGTTAGCAAATAACAAATAGTAGATACAAATAATATACTTACTCATGATATACTACTACCAGGTAATCCAACTTTGCAGTTTACATTTAATTGAGAAGGTTTTCAACCCACAACGTTTATCACATCAACTGGCTACACACGGGGTCATAGACAAATGTGCGCACCACACAGATAGGTGCAATATTACAGGATATTAATTCGAAAACATTGAGTTAGGTTTGGCTTTTGAAGCCAATAGTGGCTAACCAGGGGAGGGATTATGTAGACACCCCTTCAAATGAGTGGATTTGGCTATTTCAACCACACTTTGCTAGAGCTGCCTGGTCAACTGTAAGTGCTTTTATTGTGAACTGGAAAAGTCCAGGAGCAACAACAGCGCAGCTGCGAAGTGGTAGGCCACACACATTTACAGAACAGGACAGCCGAGTGCTGAAGCGTGTAAAAACAGGCAGTTAACCCACTGTTCCTAGGCCAGTCATTGAAAATAAGAATTTGTTCTTAACTGACTTGCCTAGTAAAATAAAGGTAAAATAAAATAAAATAAATAAATACTTGAGTAAAAGTACAAAGTAAAAGTAAATGCTATAGGGATGACCAGGGTCGTTCTCTTGAAGTGTGTGAAATTGACCTTTGTCCTGTACTGCTATGCATTCAAATTGTAACTTGTGTACTTGTGGGTGTCAGGGAAAATGTATGGAGTAAAAGTACATAATTTTCTTTAGGAATGTAGTGAGGTAAAAGTAGTCAAAAATATAAATAGTAAAGTAAAGTACAGATACCCCAAAAAACGACTTGTTTAAGTTGTACTTAAAAGTATTAAAAGTATTTTTTACCTAAGTACTTTATACCACTCTTTAAATAGCCTACCTCCGTGTCAGTGAAGGTGTTAAGTTAAAACCAAGACCCGTATTAAGCGGGTATGAGATGGTATGCCATAGGCCTAATTCTTTTTTTAAAGAAGAAATTGGCTAAAATCACAGGCCTACCCCTTGTTAGCTTAAGATTTAGAAGAAAATAAAACGGATCCGATTATATAAAGCAGTGGTCACCAACCTTTTCTGTGTCAAGATCACTTTCTTTGTCAAAAAGCAAGTCTAGATCTACCATTCATATTTAAAAAATATGACTATAAAACGTAAGCCGTTGCAACATTAACCAATTAGAAACAGTTCTGTAGCATTGAGGTTTCTGCAGTAAGCTATAGGCCCAATACATTATCACCGCATACTGGCTTTGCTTGAATTACTCTGAAGATGTAGTTCTTCTCGACCATTTTGAAATTATATTTGAAAATAAAAATGGTGTATGATCACAATGGTAATAGGTAATATGTTGTATTACTTGTGAGGCCCAGCTGAGTGAACATAATACATTTTTTTTACTGGACTGATGGCCTGCATGTGATGATCAGTCTGAGGGAGGGGGCAGAGATGAGACTGCCTCTCAACTCACCGTCCCTCCTCTCTCACTCCCTCCGCTGAGAAACGAGAACACAACTGATGGCGAAAGTCGCACTGCATTATTTATATATATATATATATATATAAAGCCGCTAATATAACAACACAAGTTGTTCCCACTTTGCTATACTCATTCATTGCAGCTGCAGTCCTGGAATAGGCGCATTTTATGGATTATAAAAATGTTGACAGCGCTGAATAACAATTTAAACATGACCTTACTCATAAAAACAGCGCTCTTTGCTGTATTCGTTGAGTCTCTCTATAGTCATAGTTTTAAGTTTTGAATTCTCACAGTATCAACTTTGCTGTGCGTTCGAGGCTTATTTTTACTGTCTTTGTCTCTAGGAAACTCCAAACACGGTGATCTGATCTATCTGATTGGCCAGCGGTAGAACTTAAGATGCACTTGATTTGCTCTCTAGGCCTGCCGGGTAGGCAGTTAGGAGTTCCAACTTCGGACACATGAAATTGTTCAAAATGGGAACACTTTGCCAGGGCTGATGAATCAAGTCCACCTACAATCAACTTCGCAAAATAATACAAACATAAGAATGCAAGGCTTAGGTTATGCCATGGAAGAAGGGTACCCAGCAGTTAAAGTTGCACTATGCAGAAATGGCTATGCCATTTCCTGGTTGCCAAAATTCTAATAGTTTTCCTAATTTCAGTTTATGTGACATAACAAGCAGTCATTGTGGAGAGAATCCCTGTGAAATATATTTTCCATAAGCAGAAATATTGTATTTTCAGCTGTTTGAAGCTGGTGTGCAAAACTGAAAGTAAAAGACGCAAAATGAAATGTAAGCACAGGAACTGTAGAAATAGCCACATATAACAGATCTACCGCTTCTTAGACTTGCTTTCAATGAGAAGGACATACTGTTTCTATAACCCACATTTCTATGTGAATTTGGTCGGGTCGTCCAAAAAGTTACATATTGTAGCTTTAAAGCTTACATATCTCTGAGTAGGTAGGTCTAACTTTTGAAAGTACCATGCTCAGATTCCTAATGACATTTCAGATTTAATTATTTGCAAACATCGACATTTTCATTGCAAACAAGACACACTGATTTGGCATCGGAGAAATATGATAAGATGAACCCATAGGCCTATCTCCCTGTCCATTCTGAGCCTGTAATTTCGGTAATTTGTGTGGTATTAAAAAAATCTTCTGCTAATATGTAAAATGACGTAGAATTGCATGAAATGTTTATAAAAGGCAATTTTTTTCTTAGACCTGCAAATACAATGATAGATTCATGCATGCAATGATTTTATTATGAAAGGGATCTCTCCACCCCTACTCTTGTCTACGTTGGTCTGCGAACCCACAACCTTCTGGCCCACAACCCTGTGTGCTATCAAAATTCCTGCTTTGTCATATAATACTTACAGATCCAAGAGCAGTTTCTAAAACTGCATATCTAAGGCTCTGGTCTGACCAAGAAGTAAGGGTAAACGTTACACATGTTCACTGCTACCCACTCTATGTTTGAATTATTATTTGGGGTATAAGGGCAGGAGGGTCACTTGTTTTCTTTCAAGCGTTCTGGGAGGGTTTAGGTAAAATATATTTTGCTGAAGGGAGGGACATTTTAATTTAAGAGGTCTGATTTTCTCCATGTAACCCTTATTATAAATAACGTTCACTCCCTAACTTTCCTGTCAGTGGGTTAATTTAGTTAGCTCCCTCACGGGACTAACAGCACTATTCATATAGTCGGTTGGTCTATTTTTCCATTCAGTACCTCCTTGGTTTTATATGTACCGTGTGACTCCATGCTCTCTGAGGGTGTTAGTATAATTTAATTATGACAATGTGCTTTCATCAATTGAAAGCCCTTAATCTATTTTATGAGAATTTGTAAAATTTCTTGTTTACATAAAATAGACGCAGACCAGTCTTTAAATAATAGGTAATAGAATTTATTCTCGGAGCGCGCTACCACTCAAACACATGCATCAGTTTAAATACAGATCATGACGTCATTTCACTGCCTTAACCGAACCCCCTCCTCTCGACAGGACAAAGGTGAAAAGTTCATTCTAACTTACTAACACACTCCCAGATAACTTTTGACCCCTCAACATTACCGATCATCACTGAACTGACAGTTTTATTTAACAGAAACCCTAGGAATACACTCGCTGCCTAATCTAAAAACCCCAGAGCTAAGTTTCAGGTTGGGTCAACCATAGGCTAACGACCTTATGTGTTTACACAGTCCACAACCCATTTGTTCCTGCCCAGTTGGAATGGTGTTCTTTAACATTTTATTACTCCTTTCTCCTGTCACACAATTTCCTCTTATGAACTCATATTGTCTATTAAACATACAGAGTATAAGTTTACCTAGATACAATTCTATTTAAAATGGGGATATTGTTTATTCATTTATCCATAATAAATCCATAATAAATTCAACAGAGGGGTCTAAGGGCCACTCTTGGCCTGGATGCTCTGTCTCAAGAGTGGCCTAAAGTGTTGTTGTACGCTTTCCCCCCGTTGCCTCTGATTTCAGGTTCTTCATCGGATAAAGCATCGACACCACAGGGTCCTACCAGAAGCGCTGAGATGGCCAGGCAGACCTTGGTTCTTGGAGCTCTTCAACTGGTGTGGGGGTCACTCTGGCCTCTTCCAACCAGGCCATACCTCCTGCCTGATTTGGCACCCCAACCCCGCTTCCCTTCAGCTGTGGGTATGGCCAATGACAAGTCTATCTCTCAGGAGCTAGTTGTGGCTATTCATGAGACTCTTAGAATAGCGAGAGCCCCATCCACTCAGTCGCTTTATGCTCTCAGATGGAGACTATTCTCCTCTTGGTGTGACGCTAGACAGCTAGACCCAGTTACCTGTCCTGTCCCTCTTGTCCTTTGTTTTCTCCAGTCCCATCTGGACATTAGCAAGACAGGCCTCCATTTAAACTTCTCATGACATGGTGGATGACCACATGCTGAGCAGTCATCCTCTTGTGTCGCAGTTTCTGAAGGGTGTCCGGAGGCTACACCCAGCCCGGGTTCTGCATGGCCCTGATCCCAAGGGCCCTGGCTAGGCCTCCATATGAGTCGATAGCTCAGTCTGACTTGAAATCTCTCTCCCTAAAAACTGCTTTTCTCCTGGGTGTCTTTGCGTGTAAGCGAGCTACATGCCCTCTCTGTAAGTGTGGACTGTTTGAGGTGGAAGGCTGAGGACATGGGCGTGTCCATGCTGTGGAGCCTGTCCTTTCTACCTAAAGTGCTTTCCTCTCAGCACATTAACCAGTTGGTGGAGATAGTGCAAGCAGAGGACAGAATGCCCCAATCTGGCGAGGACGAAAACTTGCTTTCCCTGTGCCTGGTCAGGGTGCTACGGGCATACATGTCCAAGATGCAATCTCTGAAACGCACCCAACAACTGTTTGTGTTTTACGATGGCAAGAAGCTTGGCCTGCCAGTCTCTAAAAAGCGTCTCTCCCATTGAATGTTGGATACCATCTCCCAGGCCTACATGGGTCAGGGTCAACTAGCCTCAGGAGGTGTGGCCACATCTTGGAGCGGCCCTGAAAGGTGCTACTTCATCTGCCAAACGGTCCTCGCCATGGACATTTACTACGTATCACTCTCGCTCTTCTGAGCTCCGCCATCTTGCTCGCTGCTGAGGTGTTGGAGATGGGGAATCCTCTGTTCCTCGCGACCTTGTTGACACAATCATCTAAGGTAAGGACTATAACACTTATCAGTGATGGCCTGAGTGAGGTCGAAATAGATTTATGTACACACCTATGGATCTATGAGACCGGAGGATGACTGTGACTGTCATTTTTTCCCCACTCGGGAACCTGTTTCCAGCATTCCGGGCAGAGGATGAGGTAAATCCCGCTTCGAGGTCATAGGGCATTACGTTTTTGATATAGTCTCGATGATTGGCTGATGCAAGGCATCATTTACTGTGAGGACTGTAACACTTACTTACTCACGGTCATCCTTCGGTTTCATAGATCCACAGTTAGGTACATAACTTACGTTCTCTGCTAAGTCGGTCTCAAGTAGCTACTAAACTGATTGATGGGAAATCTGTCAAGCAAGACCACTGGTCCGCTAGATGACTTTTGGCACCAAAAACAAAGGCAGGATAGAGACTTATGCAGCTAAGCCTGCGGAGGCACGCAGAGGCCAAATTGAGCTCCGTACTGCATCGTTGTGCACCTCTCAAATTCTGTAACAATGCAGATGACTCCGTATAGCAACGCAGTGACATGATTGGTTGACAGTAGGTGAGGCCTGGAGGTCCTGTATAAACACAATCTCACTTCCTTGAAAACGTCTTGCACCACAAAGCGCAAAAAGTATGAATGCCCTGACTTCTCCAGAGGTCGTATCACTGTAAATGCTGCAGTGCCAATGCAGACATTGGATTGACCATGCAGCGCCTTTTCAGTGACAGAGGGACCATCGATGTGTGGGCTAAACTGAAGCCTTTTATCGTCTGATTCTCATCCCCCTCTTCTCACCAGATCCCCTCTTAGACATCCCTGTTTTCCTCAGCCCCATTGTGTATTTGATGGAAGCACATTTTAGTTTGTATAATCAGTGAATCCCTTTCAAAAATATTTGCAACATTTGGGTGCTGATCCTCCGTATTGCAGTGCATAAATCATTGTATTCAGTGAAAGAGTCACAGATAGACAACTTTTTATTTATATTTTGCAATAATTAAAATAGACACGTTACAGTGTCCATTTTTGCATTGGTTCCTTGTAGCTGAAATCTATCTATACAGCATGTAGCTGAAATAGCCAAGAAATACATATAACAGAACACATTACTTGAGGTTATAAACACCTGGTTTAGGCCCAAATGATATAGCGTGACTCTACTGATGAAAATATAAAACACTTTGAAAACAGGAATTAGAACTAAACTTTGAGCATCAGAGTAAAACCATAACTCAACTGACAACTAGCTGTGTGTCTGTCTGGGGGGCGGGGGGGAATGATACATCATATTGTCAGATCATATAATGATTGCATTTAAACACACATTGGAACACAATGTAATGAGGAAAGTATTACAGGTACACATTTTGACGTTTTGACAGGACACTCAGGAAACCTCATGTTCCTCCTGTCAGAAGACTCACATATTAAAATGAACAAGACTTGGCCAAATGAACGCTTACAGTAGGTTGAGAACTACAGACTGTTTAAGGCAGTGCTTGACTTGGACTGGAATAAGTGCTGGGACTCATTTTGGATGCCTGTACTGTTTAAATGTAGGTGCAGGAACTCCACAATGCTTTTGAGCTAATATTCTATAAGAGGATCAGGAGCTCAAACAGTAGAACATTTGAGGTGCCGGTACCCAGCTCCGGTGAGCTTCTGCCCAAGTCAAGCACTGGTTTAAGGCAAGAAAACTATAATAATGACAACCAGGGATATAATGAATGAAATGTGAAGACTTCTTTAAAACGGAGATCAATGAAATCTACGGCCAACAACCAAGTGACAAATACAAGGTTATATAATTATTTTAGTCTTCGTATGGCTACCCAGTTATTCCATTTATTATAGAAAATATAGATGTATCTTTCACCAACATCCACATCACAACTGCATTGAGAACGACACCCCAGACCACCGAGCGTTATTTTTCTATCAGATAAAACCATTATATAGAACCTGATGAGGTTCTAAAATCCTGCCCATTCAACTAGAGTAAACATTTAATCTCAAAACATACATATTTAAATTGAATCAAATCAGATTTATCAGTCTTTATGCATCAGTTCGTATAGTTGAGTGAAAATAATTAATTGTTGAATAATAAACCAGATATGTATACAAACGGTAGATACTGTGTGTGTGTACACACACAAATTTGTTGGTACACCTCCACAAAAAACAACGAATGCACAATCTCCCCTGTAATAACTTGAAACTGGCAGAAGTAATTGGCATCCACCATTGTTTATTCCATATTTAATAGAAAGCAGACTTTGCTTTTCATTTTTTATTCAACATAATATTGTAAGTAATAACACAAATGAAAATGGCATGGACAAAAATGATGGGACCCATAACCTAATATTTTGTTGCACAACCTTTAGAGGCAATCACTGCAATCAAACATTTTCTGTATCTCTCAATGGGACTTCTGCACCTGTTAACAGGTAGTTTGGCCCACTCTTCCTGAGCAAACTGCTCCAGCTGTCTCAGGTTTGATGGGCGCCTTCTCCAAACTGCAAGTTTCAGCTCTTTCCATAGATGTTCGATAGGATTCAGATCAGGACTCATAGAAGGCCACTTCAGAATAGTTCAATGTTTTGTTCTTATTCATTCTTGGGTGCTTTTAGCTGTGTTTTGGGTCATTATCCTGTTGGAGGACCCATAACCTGAGACTAAAACAGAGCTTTTACATTTTGCTCCAGAATAACTCCAGATTTCACTGTGTCCTGCACAGGTTCAAGGCACCCTGTGCCAGGCGCAGTAATGCAGCCCAAGAACTGAGTCATGTTTCACTGTAGGTATGGTGTTCTTTTCTTTGAAAGCGTTTCTATGAAAAAAGCTGATTGATGTGACTTGCCAAAAAGCTTGTTTTGACTCATCTGTCCAAAGGACATTCTCCCAGAAGGATTGTGGCTTGTCAATATGCATTTTAGCAAATTCTAGTCTGGCTTTATGTTTTTCTTTCAGAAGTGGAGTCCTCTTGGGTATTCTTCCATGGAGCCCAAAGTGACGGCTGGTGCGATCAGAACCTGACGTACCTTCACCTTGGAGTTGAGCTTGCATCTTTTTGGCAGTTATCCTTGGTTCTTTTTCTACCATTTGCACTATTCTTCTGTTCAATCTGGGGTCGATGTACCTCTTGCGGCCGCACCCAGGGAGGTTGGCTACAGTTTTTATTTGCAACTGTTGTCACAGGAACATCAAGCTGCTAGGAGATGGTGTTGTAGCCTTTACCTTTACCATACTTGTCTATTATTTTCTTTCTGATCTCCTCAGACAAATCTCTCCTCAGCTTTCTCTGGCCCATGTTCAGTGTAGTGCAACACAATGATACCAAACAGCACAGTGACTACTTTACTCTGGTCCATGTTCAGTGTGGTGAAACACAATGATACCAAACAGCACAGTGACTACTTTACTCTGGTCCATGTTCAGTGTGGTGAAACACAATGATACCAAACAGCACAGTGACTAATTTACTCTGGTCCATGTTCAGTGTGGTGGACACAATGATACCAAACAGCACAGTGACTACTTTACTCTGGTCCATGTTCAGTGTGGTGGACACAATGATACCAAACAGCACAGTGACTACTTTACTCTGGTCCATGTTCAGTGTGATGCACACAATGATACCAAACAGCACAGTGACTACTTTACTCTGGTCCATGTTCAGTGTGATGGACACAATGATACCAAACAGCACAGTGACTACTTTACTCTGGTCCATGTTCAGTGTGGTGCACACAATGATACCAAACAGCACAGTGACTACTTTACTCTGGTCCATCTTCAGTGTGATGGACACAATGATATCAAACAGCACAGTGACTACTTTACTCTGGTCCATGTTCAGTGTGGTGCACACAATGATACCAAACAGCACAGTGACTACTTTACTCTGGTCCATGTTCAGTGTGATGGACACAATGATATCAAACAGCACAGTGACTACTTTACTCTGGTCCATGTTCAGTGTGGTGCAACACAATGATACCAAACAGCACAGTGACTACTTTACTCTGGCCCATGTTCAGTGTGGTGAACACAATGATACCAAACAGCACAGTGACTACTTTACTCTGGTCCATGGTCAGTGTGGTTCACACAATGATACCAAACAGCACAGTGACTACTTTACTCTGGTCCATGTTCAGTGTGGTGAACACAATGATACCAAACAGCACAGTGACTACTTTACTCTGGTCCATGTTCAGTGTGGTGCAACACAATGATACCAAACAGCACAGTGACTACTTTACTCTGGTCCATGTTCAGTGTGGTGCAACACAATGATACCAAACAGCACAGTGACTACTTTACTCTGGTCCATGTTCAGTGTGGTGCACACAATGATACCAAACAGCACAGTGACTACTTTACTCTGGTCCATGTTCAGTGTGATGGACACAATGATACCAAACAGCACAGTGACTACTTTACTCTGGTCCATGTTCAGTGTGGTGCACACAATGATACCAAACAGCACAGTGACTACTTTACTCTGGTCCATGTTCAGTGTGGTGACCACAATGATACCAAACAGCACAGTGACTACTTTACTCTGGTCCATATTCAGTGTGGTGGACACAATGATACCAAACAGCACAGTGACTACTTTACTCCATTTAAATAGGCTGAATGACTGATTACAAGATAGGAGACGTGTGATACTAATTAAATAAATAAAGTTTGAAATATCAATAAAATCAAATTATTTATCTTTTCTAAGGGGTACCAAAAAATGTGTCCAGGCCATTTTTGAATATCTTTGTAGAATAAGCAATAATTCATCTCTTTTCACAGGGTCTTTGCTTTATTCTATGACATACCAAAGGGATGAAAGTATACATGATAAAATAGCTTTTAATTTCATCACTTTTTAGGAGGAATTAAGCACTACTAAAGAACACTAATAATAAGAAGAGAACTGCTTGGGCCAAGAAACACGAGCAATGGACATTAGAACAGTGGAAATCTGTCTTTTGGTCCAAATTTGAGATTTTTGGTTCCAACCTCCGTGTCTTGGTGAGATGCAGAGTAGGTGAACGGATGATCTCTGCATGTGTGGTTCCCACCGTGAAGCATGGAGGAGGTGTGATGTTGTGGGGGTGCTTTGCTGGTGACGCTTTCTGTGATTTATTTAGAATTCAAGGCACACTTAACCAGCATGGCTACCACAGCATTCTGCAGCGATACACACATCCAGGCTGTGTAAGGGCTAGTTGACCAAGGAGGAGAGTGATGGAGTGCTGCATCAGATGACCTGGCCTCCACAATCATCTGACCTCAACCCAATTGAGATGGTTTGGGATGAGTTGGACCACAGAGTGAAGGAAAAGCAGCAAACAAGTGTTCAGCATGTGGGAACTCCTTCAAGACTGTTGGAAAAGCATTCTTCATGAAGCTGGTTGAGAGAATGCCAAGAGTCTGCAAAGCTGTCATCTAGGCAAAGGGTGGCTACTTTGAAGATTCTAAAATATATTTTGTTTTGTTTAACACTTGGTTACTACATGATTCCAAATGTGTTATTTTATAGTTTTGACATCTTCACTATTATTCTACAATGTATAAAATAGTAAAAAAATAAAGAAATTCTTGAATGAGTAGGTGTCCAAACTTTGGACTGATACTGTGTGTGTGTGTCTCTCTCTCTATATATACAATACCGTTCAAAAGTTTGGGGTCACTAAGAAATGTCCTTGGTTTTGAAAGTAAAGCAATTTTTTTGTCCTTTAAAACAACATAAAATTGATCAGAAATACAGTATAAACATTGTTAATGTTGTAAATGACTATTGTAGCTGGAAATGGCTGATTGTTTTTTATAGAACATCTACATAGGTGTACAGAGGCCCATTATCAGCAATCATCACTGTGTTCAAATGGCACGTTGTGTTATCTAATCCAAGTTTAACATTTTAAAAGGCTAATTGAATTATGTTAGCACAGCCTGTTTGCGCTGTTCTGTGAAGGGAGTAGTACACAGCCTTGTACGAAGTCTTCAGTTTCTTGGCAATTTCTCGCATGGAATAGCCTTCAATTCTCAGAACAAGAATTGACTGACGAGTTTCAGAAGAAAGGCCTTTGTTTCTGGACATTTTGAGCCTGTAATCGAACCCACAAATGCTGATGCTCCAGATTCTCAAATAGTCTCAAGGCCAGTTTTATTGCTTCTGTAATCAGCACAACAGTTTTCAGCTGTGTTAACATAATTGCAAAAGGGTTTCCTAATGATCAATTAGCCTTTTAAAATGCTAATCTTGGATTAGGTAACACAACGTGCCATTGGATCACAGGAGTGATGGTTGCTGATAATGGGCCTCTGTACACCTATGTAGATATTCTATTTAAAAGAATCAGCAGTTTCCAGCTACAATAGTCATTTACAACATTAGCAATGTCTACACTGTATTTCTGATCAATTTGATGTTATTTTAAATTGACATTTCTAAGTGACCCCAAACTTTGAACGGTATATATATATATATATATATCTATATCTCCTATGATTTCATCATATATAGATTGCCATTTTTATCAAAGTGAATATGACATGCTGAAATTACATCTTCAAAGTTTTTACTGTGCTCTCCTCCACATGCAAAACCCTGTATCTAATGGGAATATCTTCTACGTCACACACTGAACTGTCTTGAACACAGCCACTCTGATTTCCATGTGAATTTGCCTTCATTTAGTCATTAAAACTTATTTGGGATAGGGGGCACCATTTTCACTTTTGGATAAATACCGTGCCCAAATTAAACTTCCTGCTACTCATCAACAGAATACAATATATGCATATTATTAGTAGATATGGATAGAAAACACTGACGTTTCTAAAACTGTTTGAATCATGTCTGTGAGTATAACATAACTTATGTAGCAGGCAAAGCCCAGAGGACAAACCATTCAGATTATATATTTGAGGTCACCGTCTATTCAATGAGTTTTCATTGGGAAACTAGATTTCTAAGGGACTTGTTTGCAGTTCCTACCACTTCCACTGGATGTCACTAGTCTTTAGAAATTGGTTGAGGTTATTCCTTTGTGTAATTAAGAAGTACGGCCATCTTGAAGAAGTGTCACGTTATGTGTCCTGTTTGATAGTTGCGCAAGACTAGAAAGCATGCTTGAGTTTGTGGTCTTCCTGTATTGAACACAGATAGTCCCGTCTTCAATTTGATCGATTATTAACGTTTAAAAATACCTAAAGTTGTATTACAAAAGTAGTTTGAAATGTTTTGACAGAGTTCACAGGTAACTTTTGAGATATTTTGTAGTCACGTTGCGCAAATTGGAAGCTGTGTTTTTCTGGATCAAACGCGCCAAATAAATGGACATATATCGACGGAATTAATAGAACAAAAGGACCATGTGTGATGTTTATGGGACATATTGGAGTGCCAACAAAAGAAGCTCGTCAAAGGTAAGGCATGAATTATATATTTATTTCGGTGTTTTGTGTCGCGCCTGCAGGGTTGAAATATGCTACTCTCTCTGTTTACGGTTGTGCTATCATCAGATAATAGCATCTTATGCTTTTGCCGAAAAGCCTTTTTGAAATCTGACATGTTGGCTGGATTCACGAGTGTAGCTTTAATTTGGTATCTTACATGTGTGATTTAATGAAAGTTTGATTTTTAAATTATTATTTTATTTGAATTTGGGGCTCTGCATTTTCCCTGGCTATTGGCCAAGTGGGACGCAAGCGTCCCGCCTATCCCAGAGAGGTTACAATGATGAAAGCACCATATTCCATCCACACAGCATAGTAGGTATACTATGTGCAACCACTCCTGTATCTAACAACTGAAAACTGTTGCCTTGCCCAACAATATGGCCGGCACACAGTAACAGACTGGCACCAAGCTGATGAACACCCACTGACAATCGAGCCTGAAATGCAACATCCTTAGAAACCATGAGCTCCTGAGCTGAACTCTTGTGAAATACCTCGGTCTTAACGATACTACATGCTCCGTCTGTCTGCTTGTCATACATTTCCTTGTCCTGTTGTACTCTGTGCTGCGCTGCATGTGCTCATTATGTGCTTGTCATCTTAAATTGTGTTTAATATCCTTCCCAGGGACTGCAGTTAAATTAGCCGGCCGGCTAAAAACAGGCACTTAATGTGAACTGTCCCTGTAAAACTACATTTAATACAGTAAAGTAAATTGACATACTGATGTGATGAGAAAGCTGTAGATATTTGGAGACCCATATTGCAGTCCTGTGTAGCTCAGTCAGTAGAGCACGTGGCTTACAACACCAAGGGTCATGGATAAAAGCATCTGCTAAATGGCATATAGTATTATATATTAGTTTGTTGCAATCCCTTTGGCACTAATTTCAGAACCTTGATGTCATTTTTCGAAACTATAGACACAACTCACAACCGATGATTAAAGATGGAGGAAGAAGACGAGGAAGACGTGGTGGTCAAAGGAACGTCAGGGGACCACTACTCAGAAGGGGTGCTTGTCGTGGGCCTCGTTTGAGGAGGTGGGGGGGAACGTGGTAGAGGACAAGGCCACGGACCAAGACAGTGGCAACAACAGCAAAGTGTCCAATGAAATCCGAGCAATAGTTGCAGACCATGTCGTAAATCATGGCAGGACAATGACTGAGGCAGCTACAATGACTCAACCAAACCTCAGAAAATCAACTGTGGCCTCAATCATCAGAACTTTCTGCAATTAGAATCAGTAAGTCTTCAGCATGCACTAGACATTAGGCTACTCTCAATTGTCAAATGACTGTATACTGCATGCCAATGTGTACCACAGAGTAGGTGATGTGACCATCTCTACTTGCACATCATCACCTGCACATCTATCACTCCAGTGTTGATGCTAAATTGTAATTATTTCACGTCTATGGCCTATTTATTGCCTTACCTCCCTACTCTTCTACATTTGTACACACTGTACAAAGATTTTTCTATTGTGTTATTGACTGTACGTTTGTTTATGTGTAACTCTGGTGTTTTTTTGTCGTACTGCTTTGCTTTATCTTGGCCAGGTCGCAGTTGTAAATGAGAACTTGTTCTCAACTGGCCTACCTGTCTTACTGTAATGTCTTACTGTAATGTTCCCTGCAGAATTGAGACTAGGCCAAATAGGGGAGGCAGAAGCAAAATTCTGACTGACCTGTAAGAGCGGTCTGTGGTCAATTTGGTTCTGGCCAGAAATGATATTCATCTTACAGAAATCGGCAGCACATCTTGGACAATGTTCAACAATGTGGAAGCCATACATTGAAAAGTGTGGAAGCCACATGCTGAAAAGGCACCAGGTGTCTCTAAACCAGCTATACCATGTGCCTTTTGAAAAAAATGCAGACAGAGTGAAGCAACTGAGGACCGAGTATTTTCAGTTTCAAGATGCCTGTTGTGAAAAATACCCCCCAAAATCTACATCATTGTAATCAGTAATTCTCTTTTTAGAGGGTGATGGAGCTGGATGCTAACAAAAACCATCACAAATTCCTCTTTTTGGATGAGGCAGGCTTCAACCTGGCCAAGACAAGGAGGAGAGGTCGGAATTTAATTGGCCAGCGTGCAACCATCCAAGTACCTGGACAACGTGGGGCCAACATCACCATGTGTGCTGCTATATCAGAAGATGGTGTGGTGGGACGCAGACCTCGTATTGGATCATATAATGCAGCTCTCCTTGTAACCTTCCTTTATGAGCTAAATCAGGTCTGTAGAGCTGATGGCGTGACCTATGTCATTGTGTTGGATAATGTCAGGTTCCACCATGCTCAAATGGTGCAAGCATAGTTTCAAGCGCATCCACAATTTACCACCCTGTACTTACCCCCATTCTCTCCTTAACCCGATTGAGGAATTTTCTCCACATGGTGGTGGAAGGTATATGATAGGTGCCCTCATGAACAAGCCGCCCTTCTCCAGGCCATGGATGACGCATGCAATGACATCACGGCAGACCAGTGTCAGGCCTGGATTTGCCCGAAGATTCTTCACAAGATGTTTGGCTAATGAAAACATCCATTGTGTTTTGGTTGAGAACCTGTGGCCAAACCCACAAGACAGGTTTGATGGAAATATAGAAGTACAGTAATCAATCATTTGTTTAGCTTTTTATAGTAAGCCAGGTGAGGAACACTGCAGTGATGTTTTATAGTAAGACAGGTGAGGAACACTGCAGTGATGTTTTACAGTAAGCCAGGTGAGGAACACTGCAGTGATGTTTTACAGTAAGCCAGGTGAGGAACACTGCAGTGATGTTTTATAGTAAGCCAGGTGAGGAACACTGCAGTGATGTTTTATAGTAAGCCAGGTGAGGAACACTGCAGTGATGTTTTATAGTAAGCCAGGTGAGGAACACTGCAGTGATGTTTTATAGTAAGCCAGGTGAGGAACACTGCAGTGATGTTTTATAGTAAGCCAGGTGAGGAACACTGCAGTGATGTTTTATAGTAAGCCAGGTGAGGAACACTGCAGTGATGTTTTATAGTAAGCCAGGTGAGGAACACTGCAGTGATGTTTTATAGTAAGCCAGGTGAGGAACACTGCAGTGATGTTTTATAGTAAGCCAGGTGAGGAACACTGCAGTGATGTTTTATAGTAAGCCAGGTGAGGAACACTGCAGTGATGTTTTATAGTAAGCCAGGTGAGGAACACTGCAGTGATGTTTTATAGTAAGCCAGGTGAGGAACACTGCAGTGATGTTTTATAGTAAGCCAGGTGAGGAACACTGCAGTGATGTTTTATAGTAAGCCAGGTGAGGAACACTGCAGTGATGTTTTATAGTAAGCCAGGTGAGGAACACTGCAGTGATGTTTTATAGTAAGCCAGGTGAGGAACACTGCAGTGATGTTTTATAGTAAGCCAGGTGAGGAACACTGCAGTGATGTTTTATAGTAAGCCAGGTGAGGAACACTGCAGTGATGTTTTATAGTAAGCCAGGTGAGGAACACTGCAGTGATGTTTTATAGTAAGCCAGGTGAGGAACACTGCAGTGATGTTTTATAGTAAGCCAGGTGAGGAACACTGCAGTGATGTTTTATAGTAAGCCAGGTGAGGAACACTGCAGTGATGTTTTATAGTAAGCCAGGTGAGGAACACTGCAGTGATGTTTTACAGTAAGCCAGGTGAGGAACACTGCAGTGATGTTTTACTGTAGTTTCTTAATTTTTTTGTAGCTAGTTATTTTTGCTTTGATTCAAAGAAACCTGTTGTGACTTGTATTTCATCAATAAATGTCTCATTTTGTTCAATGATTCCACTGTGTCTGTAGTATTCGCTCTACTAGTTATTTTAGTGATGTACTTACATGTTTCATTATGGTACTACATGTATCACATATTTTGTACTACAATATATAATGTGTGTACGACCAACTACACAGTGAAACTCTGTATCTTGTGTGTGGGTGATCTAAATTAATGTTCCTATGGTATTTCATGATAAATTTGTTATTTGAAATAATGATTTTGCAAGTGCAAGGTTTCATTAAATATCTGAATGCACAATGCAATGTTTTGAACATGGGACAGTCTGTGTTACAAGTGATGACCGTTTTGAGTTTGTTCTGAAATTGTGCCAAAGTGATCGTAACAAACTGTATATATTATCTGCCTGAGACCACAGCCCAATTAAAATATATTTTAAAAATGAAGCATACTTGTGTACTCGTTTCCTTGATGTAAACTGTACCAAATTTATGAAATTCTGCTATTTTTGGTTTGTGTGAGGCTTTCGATTTGGTTCGCTGTAATGAGTGTTTATCAATTTGTTACTTTGTGTTAATAATGTAGTGCTACATAGCCACTTCAGGAGCGCTCCAGGAACCAGACTTCGTTGTGTCGGTGTGCGGCTGCGGGGCTGGTATAGCCGGCCACGATGAAGGACTCGCTCACACACAGCTGTGGAGAGTCCAGCACCTCGCCCAGAGCATGGATCTCCCCTAGGATAGAGGTCTCAGTAGTGGGTCCACTGAACGACCTGACAGGGGTAGAGAGAAAGAGATGGATGAAAGGTTACACAGTTACTTTAAATCATTACATCACGTTGCAATAATAATGTGAATCCATGTATTATAATATAAACATTACTTTTGTAAATATACACAGTGTACAAAGCATTAAGGACACCTGCTCTTTCCATGACAAACTGACCAGGTGATCCCTTATTGATGTCACTTGTTAAATCCACTTCAAAAATCAGTGTAGATTAAAGGGGAGGAGACAGGTTAACCTGTCTAGGAACAGGGTTCCACTAGTGATGAATCGCAGGGCGACAAATTCAATCAACAGAAATCTCAATTCAAATTTCTCAAACATATAAAGTATTAGACACCATTTTAAAAGATACAATTCTCCTTAATCCAACCAGTGTCCGATTAAAAAAAAAAAACTTTTCGGCGAAAGCAGAACATATCACTATGTTAGGTCAGCAAATAGTCACAGAAAGCATACAGCGATTTTCCAACCAAAGAGAGGAATCACAAAAAGCAGAAATAGAGAAAATGAATCACTAACCTTTGATATTCTTCATCAGATGATGCTCCTGGGACAACATGTTACACATGTATGTTTTGTTCGATCAAGTTCATGTTTATATCCAAAACATCCCTTTGCCTCCAAAACATCCCGTGAATTTGCACAGAGCCACATCAATTTACAGAAATACTCATAATTGATACAAGTGTTATTCACAGAATTAAAGATACACATCTCCTTAATGCAACCGCTGTGTCAGATTTCAAAAAAACTTTACGGAAAAAGCAAACCATGCAATAATCTGAGTACGGCGCTCAGAGACCAACACAACCCAAAAAGATATCCGCCATGTTGGAGTCAACAGAAGTCAGAAATAGCATTATAAATATTCACTTCCCTTTGATCTTCATCAGAATGCACTCTCAGGAATCCCAGTTCCACAATAAATGTTTGATTTGTTCCATAAAGTCCATCATTTATGTCCAAATAACTCCTTTTGGTTTGCGCGTTCAGTACACAATCTAAACTCAGAACGCGCAGGCAGGTCCAGGCAAAAGTTCAGACGAAAAGTCATATTACAGTTAGTAGAAACATGTCAAACGATGTATAGAATCAATCTTTAGGATGTTTTTATCATAAATCTTCAATAATGTTCCAACCGGAGAATTCCTTTGTCTGTAGTAGAAAAGCAATGGAACGCAAGGCAACTTCCACATGCGTCTTCCACAACTTCCACACGCGTCACGAGAAATCTTAGATCTCCCACTTCCTGGTTGGATTTTTCTCAGGTTTTTGCCTGCCATATGAGATCTGTTATACCCACAGACATCATTCAAACAGTTTTAGAAACTCCATAGTTTTTTCTATCCAAATCTGCTGATAATAAGCATATATTAGCAACTGGGACTGAGTAGCAGGCAGTTTACTCTGGGCACACTTTTCATCCAAACGTGAAAATGCTGCCCCCTAGCCCAAACAGGTTTTAAGGAAGGATTTTAAAACCTTGAAACATGGATTGTGTATGTGTGCCATTCAGAGGGTGAATGGGCAAGACAAAATATTTAAGTGCCTTTGAATGGGGTATGGTAGTAGGTGCCAGACGCACCAATTTGTGTCAAGAACTGCAACGCTGCTGGGTTTTTCATGCTCAACAGTTTCCCGTGTGTATCAAGAATGGTCCACCACCCAAAGGATATCCAGCCAACTGTGGGAAGTATTACAGTCAACATGGGCCAACATCCCTGTGGAACACTTGACACCTTGTAGATTCCATGCCTCGACAAATTGAGGCTGTTCTGAGGGCAAGGGGTTCAATTCAATATTAGGAAGGTGTTCTTAATGTGTTGTACATTAAGTGTACACTACATGATCAAAAGTATATGGACATGTGCTAGTCAAACATCTCATTCCAAAATCAAGAACATTAATATGGAGTTGGTCCCCCCCCTTTGCTGCTATAACAGCCTCCACTCATCTGGGAAGGGTTTCCAATAGATGTTGGAACATTGCTGCGGGGACTTGCTTCCATTCACCGCCAACAGCATTAGTGAGGTCAGAACTGATGTTGGCCGATTAGGCCTGGCTTGCAGTCGGCGTTCCAATTCATCCCAATTTGTTTGATGGAGTTGAGGTCAGGGCTCTATGCAGGCCAGTCAAGTTCTTCCACAAACGGATCTCGACAATCCGTTTCTATAAGAACCTTGCTTTGTGCATTGTCATGATGAAACAGGAAAGGGCCTTCCCCAAACTGTTCTCACAAAGTTGGAAGCACAGAATTGTCTAGAATGTCATTGTATGCTGTAGCATTAAGATTTCCCTTCACTGGAACTAAGGGGCCTAGCCTGAACCAAGAAAAACAGCCACAGACCATTATTGCTCCTCCAAACTTTACAATTGGCACTATGCATTCGGGCAGGTAGTGTTCTCCCGGAATCCGCCAAAACCAGACTGCTCGGCCGTGGAAACCCATTTCATGAAGCTCCTGATAAACAGTTATTGTGCTGAAGTTGCTTCCAGATGCAGTTTGGAACGTGGTAGTGAGTGTTGCAAACGAAGACAGACGCACTTCTATTCTGTGAGCTTGTGTGGCCTACCACTTCGCAGATGAGCTGTTGTTGCTCCTACAAGTTTCAGCTTCACAATAACTGTACTTACCGTTGACCGGGGCAGCTCTAGCAGGGCAGAGATTTTATGAACTGACTTGTTGGAAAGGTGGCATCCTATGACGTTGAAAGTCACTGAGCTCTTCAGTAAGGCCATTCTACTGACAATGTTTGTCTATGGATATTGCATGGCTGTGTGGTCGATTTTATACACCAGTCAACAACCCCCCTCACCTGCTGTAGATTACGGTGGCAGGCCATGTCTCCATGGTGATGTCAGGGTCAAAGGGCGTGGGGGGTTGGTCCTGGTGTTGGAATGGTAAGTAGTAGGCCACCGTCACATCTCTGGATAGGCTGGAGCGGGAGTCATCAGTCCTCACCACCGTCACAATGGGAAGGGTCATACCCAGGTAGTTACCTGGCACACACAGAGGGATGAGGAGGACCCAAACAGAAGTTAAAGGGATACTTTATTTTGGGATTTTGGCAATAAGGCCCTTTATTTACTTCTCCAGAGTCCAAGAAACTTGTGGATACCATTTGTCTCTGCATGCAGTTTGAAGGAAGTTACTAACTAGCGTTACACATAGACTTCCAGACATTGTGCAAACGAAAGTTGGCTAGGCAAAACTACTTCCAACTTCTTTCTTACTGAACACAAAGACATACAAATAGGGCTGTCCCAACAAAAATAAATATTGGTTGACCAAGAGTAGTCTGTTCATTTGACCATTCGATTGGTCAAAATGTTAACTTGTATTTTTGAACATACATACATACATACAGTGAAGTTGAAAGTTTACATACACTTAGGTTGGAGTCATTGAAACTCCAAGCCTATCAGAAGCTTCTAAAGCCATGATATCATTTTATGGATTTTTCCAAGCTGTTTAAAAGGCAGTCAACTTAGTGTATTTTAACTTCTGACCCAATGGAATTGTGATACAGTAAATTATAAGTGAAATAATCTGTCTGTTAACAATTGTCGGAAAAATTACTTGTATCATACACAAAGTAGATGTCCTAACCGACTTGCCAAAACTATAGTTTGTTCAAAAGAAATGTGGAGTGGATGAAAAAAAACGAGTTTTAATGACTCCAACATAAGTGTACGTAAACTTCAACTGTACATGGATCCTTATCTGCTACGCTCACTCACCTGAGGTATTCTGCTGGCAGATATATCTCATGAGCTTCATGAAGCCGGCACAGATGCTCTGCTCGTACGTGTCCTCTCGCACAGTGATACACGCCCAGCTGGCCTGGTTGTAGACTCTCTTCTCATACTGCACAGGACAATGCATAGGGCAGAACAATGGACAAATGGTACGAGGGGCAGAGAGAGGGAAAGAATGAGAGAGCATGAGAGAAAGAGAAAAATGACAGACAGGGCTAGAAGTGCAGGGATAGATTAAAGGTTGCCCTTTTGCCTGGCTCAAGTGAACTGAGCAGTCGTGCTAGTTGAGCCTGTTCCCGAAGTTGCCCCATTGGGCAGATGATTTAAAGGTCCAATGCAGCAGTTTTTACCTATATATCAAATCATTTCTGGGTAATAAGTAAGTACCTTACTGTGATTGCATTTAATTAAAATGGTCAAAAAGAAACAAAAACAACTTCTTAGCTAAGAGCAATTTCTCAAGCAAGAATTTTTCTAGGACTGTCTGGGAGTTGTCTTAGCGGGGAGGGAAAAACTGAAAAAACTGTTGTTGGCAGAGAGGTTTGGAACTCTCTTATTGGTTTAACAAATTTAAAACGCCTGTTGTCACCAGGCAGGCCGAAACTCCATCCCACCAAAACAGGCTGAAGTGTTCTGTCAGGTGTTCTTCTCAAACAGCTCTTACAAAAAGGGCATGGTCATCATTTTTACAGTATTATTCCAACCTTAGTGTGGAAATATATATTAAAAAAACACAGAAAAACACATATTTGACTGCACTGAGGCTTTAATATTTTTTTGGTTTTTAAAACAACCAAACTGCAAAGAATTCCAATAGCCCAAAGCTGATCTTTCTGGTTCCTCCCCATTTTTTAAATGAAAGACAGCAAATGTATGGCATTTATGCCAGTTGGGCAAGTTGAGCCCCCCTATGTTGAGCCCCCCTATGTGTAGATGAAAGGCAGGCAATACTTTATGACATTTCTGCATGTAAATACGGTGCATTCGGAAAGTATTCAGACCCCTTCCCTTATGTTACAGCCTTATTCTAAAATGTAGTAAATAGATGTTTTTCCTCAATCTACACACAAAACCCCCATAATGACAAAGCGAAAATAGGTTTTTCATTTTTTTTTGCAAATGTATTAAAAATAAAAACAGAACAACCTTATTTACTAAGTATTCAGACCCTTTGCTATGAGACTCAAAATTAAACTCAAGTGCATCCTGTTTCCACAACCCTTCTGTAGCTCAGTTGGTAGAGCATGGCGCTTGTAACGCCAGGGTAGTGGGTTCGATTCCCGGGACCACCCATACGTAGAATGTATGCACACATGACTGTAAGTCGCTTTGGATAAAAGCGTCTGCTAAATGCCATATATATCATTCTTGAGATGTTTCAACAACTTGGAGTCCACCTGTGGTAAATTCAATTGATTGGATATGATTTGGAAAAGCACACACCGGTCTATATAAAAAGATCCCACATTTGACAGTGCATGACAAAGCAAAACCCAAGCCATGAGGTCGAAGGAATTATCCGTAGAGCTCCGAGACAGGATTGTGTCGAGGTACAGATCTGGGAAAGGGTACCAAAACATTTCTGCAGCATTGAAGGTCCGCAAGAACACAGTGGCCTCAATCATTCTTAAATGGAACAAGTTTGGCACCACCAAGACTCTTCCTAGAGCTGGCCGCCCGTTCCAAACTGACCTTTCAGGAGAGGTGACCAAGAACCCAATGGTCACTCTGACAGAGCTCCAGAGTTCCTCTGGAGAACCTTCCAGAAGGACAAACATCTCAGCAGCACTCTACCAATCAAGCCTTTATGGTCAGACGGAAGCCACTTCTCAGCAAAAGTCACATGACAGCCCGCTTGGAATTTGCCAAAAGGCACCTAAAGGATTCTCAGACCATGAGAAACAAGAGACTCTCTGGCACTATCCCTACAGTGAGGCATGGTGGTGCCAGCATCATGCTATGGGGATGTTTTTCAGCAGCAGGGACTGGGAGACCAGTCAGGATCGAGGAAAAGATGAACGGAGCAAAGTAGAGAGAGATCCTTGATGAAAACCTGCTCCAGAGCACTCAGGACCTCAGACTGGGGCGAAGGTTCACCTTCCAACAGGACAATAACACTAAGCACACAGCCAAGCCAACACAGAACTGACTTGGGGAGAAGTCTCTGAATGTCCTTGAGTGACCCAGCCAGAGCCCGGACTTGAACCCGATCAAACATCTCTGGAGAGACCTGAAAATAGCTGCGCAGCGACGCTCCCCATCCATAATAATTTAAGTGCATTTCAAACATTTCCCCCCAAAACTTTGTTTTCTCATTATGGGGTATTGTGTGTACATTGATGAGGGGGGGGGGGGAGGGGGGCATTTAAATCAATTTTAGAATAAGGCTGTAATGTAACACATTTTGGAAAAAGTCAAGGGGTCGGAATCATTTCTGATTGCACTGTAGCTAATTTTGGGTAACCCCCTCCCCCAAAAAATACTTCTGACTTGCCTGACAGGTAATTAATTACCTTTCACACCTAATGTCAATCCCTGGAATTGATTGATAAAGAAAGCAATAGAGAGCTATATAAAAAGAGTGGTAGATATTAATTTATTCATATGCATCTTCTTTAACTCAAATTAAAATGCTCAAAGGCTTGCATCAATACTGTTAATTACAATGCTCCCTGTTTACTCAAACTCAATGAAATCAAGCTGAGAATATAAGATGGGCTAGATAAAGCCTGTCCGCCAGTCCATCTTTCCCTACTGGGTGATGGGGACAGAGGGAGCAATGAATGAGTACAAAGGGTGCTAGACTAGCTTACATTCTCTTTGCATGTGATCAGTGTGAAGGGGACTTTCTCCCTGTCCGTCATGCTCTCTGTGTCTGAGGTGAGCTGTTGGATGGGCTGGGCCATGTCTGGAAGGAAAGAGAGACAGGGGTTAGAGACTGGCGTCACACAATGCCACCTACAAGATAAACGACCACACAACAAGATAGTGATCAGTTTCTCTTCCTCAGATGGCATACAGCACAATAATAATTATACTGCTGTGCTGTAGTACACTGGGCTTCTGTGTAAAGGAAACAGTTTATGAGAATAATCTTATAACATAATTGAAAAATCAGTGTGAAAACAGATTTGGACTAGGCTAGTGTATTGAATGTTACATTTCTTTTTATTGTATATATTTTATTACAGGAGTCGCTAGTGCGCGATGAGACAAGGATATCCCTGCCGGCCAAACACTCCCTAACACGGAGGACGCTGGGACAATTTTGCGCCACCCCATGGACCTTCCGGTCGCGGCCGGCTGCGACAGAGCTTGGACTCGAACCCAGAATCTCTACTGGCACAGCAGTGCAGTGCCTTAGATCACTGCGCCACTCGGGAAGCCTGAATGTTACATTTCTGACAAAGTCTTTCACACAGAGTGACCTTAGACGAGTGACTGAAGTTTAGGAAGCAATGAGAGCCCTAAGGAAGCACATGATAGGAACATTTAGGTCAGATGGACAGGTTTGCCACCATTTTGGGTGGTCCGTGCACTGCAGAATCCAATGTACACTCAAAGTTGGACGCAAATTAGCTTTGGGGTTATCGTAGACTGCAGAACCTTGGCCTGCGTCCAAATGACACAAATTAGCTTTGGGGTTATCGTACACTGCAGAACCTTGGCCTGCGTCCAAATGACACAAATTAACTTTGAGGTCGTCTTTAATCAAGCACCATTCTCTCCCTGATTAGCTAGCCTAAAATGTTAACGCTTTTGTTTGTTTTCCTTATGTGGCATATGACCTACTTTCTGTATTGGAGGAAAACAGCTACGCTAACATCTTGACCACTACGTGCAAGATGTACATATACATGTTATTCAATCATTGCACGTAGCCAGGCGCTAAAATAGAATTTGGTTCCATTTGTGATGCTTGACTGCAACAAGTTCCGCCTCTCCGAACTCCTCATTGGTTTTTAAGAGCATATACCCACGTGTCATTTAAAGATGAACTGAGGTCCACACTCCAGTCAGTGGTGGTAATGCACCTTGGTTGGTTGCTAACCACCATATAAAGTCCAAAGAAGAAGAAACCTGAATGAGGAGAGATTACTAGAAACAAACTCAGTTTAGCCTTTTATTTGTGGATTAATTGTCAGAGTAGAGGACATTGTGCATTTCAGGTAAAATAACAACCAAATGTTTATATCCCAGGACAAATAAGCTAGCAACAGCAAGCTAACTATTGCCATAAACGTTTAATGCTTTTCGACCTGTCCAAGTTCAGAGTTCGTTTTGATAGTTAAACCTTCGTGTCCTGATCACGTCTGGTGTGGGTGGACAAATATAAACACGCGTGCGAGTGGTCTGGTCAGCATGTAAAATACTCATGTTGTACCCATCTTCACTAGAACCAAAATAACCTAGGCCCATTCAGCTGTTTAGCTCGGAGCTGTGGCTACAAAACAAACTCACTCAAATCTGATTATAACCCACCATTTTGTGACTATGAAAGGGCAAACAGGCTTTTGCATATCTAAAATGTTTATCTAAACTACGTAGCCTGTAGGCCTAGGTCTATTCCACTAAATAACATCTAAAGGTGTAGGTGTTATTCTCCATCTTACAACAGGTTGAATAGTGCAGGCCAGTTTGTCACGGTTTCTCTCACAGCTAACCATTTACTTGGATGGTCTATTTTTCCTTCAAAAGCTGATTCTGAAAGGGCATGCCCCTTTCATTTTGTGAACAAAGTTCAGAGCAATCAAAATCAACTATCACCCATTATACCTCATTACCTATTGCAATGGGTATGCTTGATTTGATCTTGTGTTGCTGGTCCACATGATGCTCTTTAAAATCTGCCAATGTCCCCACTGCCAGTAGTTTAACAGGCGTTTGTCCTGCGACCCGTCTTCTTCCATAGCATCGTTTACCCTCAATCAAAATCAACTATCCCCCCCTCTTACCCATGATGCTTCTGCAATGAGGTCTGAATCATCGTTTAAGTCATCCTCGTTGAAGGCATCCAAGTCCTCTAGCGTGATAGTGGGTCTTGATCCAGATTCACCCCCACGACGGTCACCTCCTTCGCCACTCATGTGACAGCCTCCTCCATTCATGGTTATTTTGACAGAAGTGCCCCAAAACGACTTGCAACAGTCGCAGATCTCCAGCGGGGAGGGGAAGATTGTTGAAGCGATAACAGCAGGCTACAATGTTGCCGACCTAGTGAGCTTGATAGCTGGCCAGCAAGTCCATAAAACTTTACAAACGAAACGAAGAAATCATGACAATCACGGCATTAGGTCGACAGTGCCTGTCAAATACGTACGACTGATGTACAAAGTATAATATAGTTAGTAAAACTACCGGGTTCTTCTGTACATAAAGCAACTTCGAATGTCTCTTTCCCCGTGCGGTGATGACTTGTATTTTAATTTCAAGACTCTCTCTGGTCACATGGCATACAATGGGTCATCACTAGTTACCACAGCTACAAATGGCTAAACACCGCCTATTTCTGAATGTTATCTTCTTCAAATCAAATCCTCTTCAAATTTAAACTTAACCACACTGCTAACCGTATGCCCAACCCTAACCATAAATTTAGACCAAAAAGCGAGTTGTATTTTTCAGGATTTTGACTTTGTGGTTGTGTAACTACTGACAACTCATGCGGAGGAAGGAGAACAGTATGTGGGTGTGCTCAAAGGCGCGTAGTTCTCTGATAGGTGAAGAAAACATCTAAATGTATAAAACATATACATGACTAACTTTGACATTGGTGTAAATATATTTGCCCAAATTTTTTTTAAAGTGTGCAAATTCAAGGGGAAAATAGTGTTCCTTCTGTTCAAAAAAGTGTGTAAAGAGACTTCTCATTTATGAAGGATTCGGGTAGGAAAATAATCCAGATTGTTTTAGTTTATGACAGTTGAAAATACAAGTACATTTCTCAGTGTGTATTTTATAAATCCACTCTGTCAATCAATGGATCAATCGAATCATATTTCCCCTTTCAGCTCATTCATTAATGTCCGGCACATATTGACTTCCCTGAGCACCAGATAAACCCCCAGTATGATCTATTTTAATTGGGTCAGGGGTCTTCAGTACATGGCCATGAGGACGGTTACATCAGAGATGATGGAAACTCATTCCTGACACATTTTCTTTTCTTTTAATGTAGATACTATCTCCAAATCTTGAGATACAAAAATTATAATTTAGAGATACCGTAAAAAAAAATGGTGGCGGAATGGGCTTCCATAGAGATACCTTTTTGTGGGATACACAAACAAATGGTTGTGGAAGTGACCCACAGGTTGTTCTGGCAACTAATATATACAGTTATTACAGACCTATACAGACCTATTCACCCTGTTTGGATTTCTTCAGATTTTGTGTTTCAAAGTGGGATTAAAACGCATTTGATTGTCATGTTTCCAAGTCAAGATGAAAGAAAAATGAAATCTGAATATGCCTTGATTAGATAAGTAAGTATTCACCCCCCTGAAACAATACATGTTAGAAACACCTTTGGCAGAAATGACAGCTGGGATTCTTCTTGGGTAAGTCTCTTAGAGCTTTGCACACCTGGATTGTGCAATATTTGCCCATTGTTATTAAAACAATTCTTCAAGGTCTTGGTGATAATGGCCAGAGAGCAATTTCCAAGTCTTACCACAGATTTTCAAGCAGATTTAAGTCAAAAATGTAACTTGGCCACTCAGGAGCATTCACTGTCTTCTTGGTAAGCACTCAGGAGCATTCACTGTCTTCTTGGTAAGCACTCAGGAGCATTCACTGTCTTCTTGGTAAGCACTCAGGAGCATTCACTTCTTGGTAAGCAACTACGGTGTAGATTTGGCTGTGTGTTGTAGGTTATTGTCCTGCTGAAAGGTGAATTACTCTCCCACTGCCTGGTGTAAAGCAGGCTAAAGTAGGTTTTCTTCTAGGATTTTGCCTGTGCTTAGCTCCATCCCGGTTCTTTTCATCCTGAAAAACTCCCCAGTCTTTGTTAACGTCAAGCATACGCATACCATGATGCAGCCACCACCGTGCTTGAAAAAAAGGAGGCACTTACTCAGTAATGTCTTCTGTTGGATTTGAACCCAAACATAAGGCTTTGCATTCAGGCCAAGGTCATTATTATGGAGGCCGTTGAACTCTGTAGCTGTTTTTAAATCACCAATCGCCTCATGGTGACATCCCTGGGCTGTTTCCAACTTGTCCTGTGGCTCAGTTAAAAAGGATGACTGTATCTTTGATGTGACTGGGAGCTTTATTACAATAATTATTCACTTGACCATGCTTAAACAGATATTCAATGTTTGATTTGTTATTGTTACCCATCTACCAATCACTGCCCTTCTTTATGAGGCCTTTGAAAAGCTCCCTGGTCTTTGTAGTTGAATCTGTGCTTGAAATTCAATATTTGACTGAGGGACCTTACAAACGTTGTATGTATGGGGGACAGAGGAATGGGTAATCATTCAGAAATCAAGTTTCCCTTGAATGAGTCCATGTAACTTACTATGCGATTGGCCTAAATGAAGGGGGTGAATACTTAAGCAACCAGGGCCGACTAGCCTTTTGGGGGCCCAAAGCGAGTTTTGTAACAAACGTTATAAAACATTTCATGCAATTCTACTCATTCAATTTGAGCAGTTTTAAAGCAAAACCTACAGTTCTACACATTTTGCCATCGGGCAAAGAGAAAATCGGGCAGCAATTTGATAAAAAAACAATTAATGCAATTCTACCCATTTTTTTCCCCAATTAGTTGGAAGAAAATATTTGCAGTTTTAAATCTTATTTCCAGCAATTTGACTCATTTTGCCATGACTCATGCCATGTTAATGATAGTGGAGTGAGAGTGACTAACATATCAATGTGGGTCCCCTGGAGGTCAGTGCGTCTGGGTGCGTGCCCGGTCTGTATTCTGTCATTATTACTACAAGCTTATATAACTGGCTAGACTAACATAACAATCTAATAATTGTTGCACAACCAAATTTTGAATTTGTACCTTGTTCATTATACACTGACCAAAAATATTAACACAACATGTAAAGTGCTGTTCTCATGTTTCATGAGATGAAATAAAAGAACCAGAAAATTTCCTTATGCACAAAAACATTTTTTCAGCATCTCCACTTTGGCAAAAAAACATTGTTGTACAATAACAGTATCTTGTATATAGTTGGAATTTTAAGTTGTTGCCCTGTCCCTTTCCCTGTGATGTTATTCTAATAGAATCCAGAAAGAACAAAACCCTGTCCCTTTCCCTGTGATGTTATTCTAATAGAATCCAGAAAGAACAAAACCCTGTCCCTTTCCCTGTGATGTTATTCTAATAGAATCCAGATAGAACAAAACCCTGTCCCTTTCTCTGTGATGTTATTCTAATAGAATCCAGAAAGAACAAAACCCTGTCCCTTTCCCTGTGATGTTATTCTAATATAATCCAGAAAGAACAAAACCCTGTCCCTTTCCCTGTGATGTTATTCTAATATAATCCAGAAAGAACAAAACCCTGTCCCTTTCTCTGTGATGTTATTCTAATAGAATCCAGAAAGAACAAAACCCTGTCACTTTCTCTGTGATGTTATTCTAATATAATCCAGAAAGAACAAAACCCTGTCCCTTTCCCTGTGATGTTATTCTAATAGAATCCAGAAAGAACAAAACCCTGTCCCTTTCCCTGTGATGTTATTCTAATAGAATCCAGAAAGAACAAAACCCTGTCCCTTTCCCTGTGATGTTATTCTAATATAATCCAGATAGAACAAAACCCTGTCCCTTTCTCTGTGATGTTATTCTAATATAATCCAGAAAGAACAAAACCCTGTCCCTTTCCCTGTGATGTTATTCTAATATAATCCAGAAAGAACAAAACCCTGTCCCTTTCTCTGTGATGTTATTCTAATAGAATCCAGAAAGAACAAAACCCTGTCCCTTTCTCTGTGATGTTATTCTAATATAATCCAGAAAGAACAAAACCCTGTCCCTTTCTCTGTGATGTTATTCTAATAGAATCCAGAAAGAACAAAACCCTGTCCCTTTCTCTGTGATGTTATTCTAATAGAATCCAGAAAGAACAAAACCCTGTCCCTTTCCCTGTGATGTTATTCTAATAGAATCCAGAAAGAACAAAACCCTGTCCCTTTCTCTGTGATGTTATTCTAATAGAATCCAGAAAGAACAAAACCCTGTCCCTTTCCCTGTGATGTTATTCTAATAGAATCCAGGAAGAACAAAACCATGTCCCTTTCTCTGTGATGTTATTCTAATGTTATCCAGAAAGAACAAAACCCTTTCCCTTTCTCTGTGATGTTATTCTAATAGAATCCAGAAAGAACAAAACCCTGTCCCTTTCCCTGTGATGTTATTCTAATAGAATCCAGGAAGAACAAAACCATGTCCCTTTCTCTGTGATGTTATTCTAATGTTATCCAGAAAGAACAAAACCCTTTCCCTTTCTCTGTGATGTTATTCTAATAGAATCCAGAAAGAACAAAACCCTGTCCCTTTCTCTGTGATGTTATTCTAATAGAATCCAGGAAGAACAAAACCCTGTCCCTTTCTCTGTGATGTTATTCTAATAGAATCCAGATAGAATAAAACCCTGTCCCTTTCTCTGTGATGTCATTCTAATGGAATCCAGATAGAACAAAACCCTGTCCCTTTCTCTGTGATGCCATTCTAATGGGATCCAGAAAGAACAAAACCCTGTCCCTTTCTCTGTGATGTTATTCTAATAGAATCCAGAAAGAACAAAACCCTGTCCCTTTCTCTGTGATGTCATTCTAATGGAATCCAGATAGAACAAAACCCTGTCCCTTTCTCTGTGATGTCATTCTAATGGAATCCAGATAGAACAAAACCCTGTCCCTTTCTCTGTGATGTCATTCTAATGGGATCCAGATAGAACAAAACCCTGGCCCTTTCTCTGTGATGTCATTCTAATGGAATCCAGATAGAACAAAACCCTGTCCCTTTCTCTGTGATGTCATTCTAATGGAATCCAGATAGAACAAAACCCTGGCCCTTTCTCTGTGATGGTATTCTAATGGAATCCAGATAGAACAAAACCCGGCCCTCAAACATTTACATCAAAAGGTGAAAAACATCCACATCAAATTTAAATATTGTTCTTTATCAAATCACACGAAAGTAACCACTTTTTGAAGTATTACCATCCTCACAAACCACTTTTACATTAGTGTATTGTACATAGGCTGGTCATCTAGCGTTGCACCTGTGGAGTTCCCATCATCATGAAGACAATTCATAATACAGTAATTGAGTACATTGAGAAACCAAGTGGTATGTGATGCTGTGATGTGGTGATGTGCCTCAATTGGTAGGGAATGGTGCTAGGGTTGTGGGTTCGATTCCCATGGTGGACTAGTATGAACATGTATGCTCTGGATAAGAGTGTCTATTTAAAAGCAAAGAATTGATCATTTCAGTTTTCACATAGAAATCAGTTATATTTGCAAAGTATTTCAAGAAACTAGAATTATTTTCATATTCCACAAGTAATATCAGATGAACTGTTTTGTACAGATATCAGACTCAAGTTACAAATGCTGTTGCCAGATAATTTAATGTTAATTTCCTTACCATAAGCTTCCTCCAATGTCGTTTTAGAGAAATTGGCAGTACGTCCAACCGGCTTGACAACAGACCACGTGTAACCACTCCATGCCAGGACCTCCACATCCGGCTTTTTCACCTCAGACCAGCCATCCGGACAGCTGATGAAACTGTGGGATTGCACAACCAAAGAATGTCTGCACAGACTGTCAGAAAACATCTCAGGGAAGCTCATTGTCCTCACCAGGGTCTTGACCTGACTGCAGTTCGGTGTCCTAACCGACTTCAGTGGGCAAATGCTCACCTTCTATGGCCACTGGCATGCTGGAGAAGTGTGCTCTTCACGGATGAATCCTGGTTTCAACTGTACCGGGCAGATGGCAGACAGTGTGTAGGACCGTGCCCCAGGACTACCTGACATGATGGCTCCTTGCTGTCCCCAGTCCACCTGACTGTGCTGCTGCTCCAGTTTCAACTGTTCTGCCTTATTATTATTCGACCATGCTGGTCATTTATGAACATTTGAACATCTTGGTCATGTTCTGTTATAATCTCTACCCGGCACAGCCAGAAGAGGACTGGCCACCCCACATAGCCCGGTTCCTCTCTAGGTTTCTTCCTAGGTTTTGGCCTTTCTAGGGAGTTTTTCCTAGCCACCGTGCTTTTACACCTGCATTGTTTGCTGTTTGGGGTTTTAGGCTGGGTTTCTGTACAGCACTTTGAGATATCAGCTGATGTACGAAGGGCTATATAAATAAATTTGATTTGATTTATGGCATCGTGTGGGCGAGAAGGTTTTCTGATGTCAACTTTGTGAACAGAGTGCCCCATAGTGGTGGTGGGGTTATGGTATGGGCAGGCATAAGCTATGGAAAACAAACACCATTGTATTTGATCAATGTCTGTTTGAATGCACATAAATACCATGAGGAGATCCTGAGGCCCGTTATCGTGCCATCTGCCACCATCAAATCAAATTTTATTGGTCACATAAACATGATTAGCAGATGTTAATGCGAGTGTAGCGAAATGCTTGTGCTTCTAGTTCCGACAGTGCAGTAATATCTAACAAGTAATCTAACAATTCCACAAGAACTACCTAATACACACAAATCTAAGTAAAGAGATGGAATAAGAATATAAACATATATAAATATGGATGTGCGATGACCGAGCGGCATAGGCAAGATGGTATAAAATAAAATTTGAATAAAATTTTATTAGTCACATGCACAGTGGTCTAGGGTGGCGCTGTGGTCTAGGGCACTGCATCACAGTGCTAGCTGTGCCACCCGGTCGCAGCCGGCCACGACCGGGAGGTCCATGGGGTGACGCACAATTGGCCTAGCATCGTCCGGGTTAGGGAGGTAAGGATATCCTTGTCTCATCGCGCATTAGCGACTCCTGTGGCGGGCTGGGCACAGTGCATGCTAACCAGGTCGCCAGGTGCACAGTGTTTCCTCCGACACATCGGTGCGGCTGGCTTCCGGTTTTGATGCGAGCTGTTTTAAGAAGCAGTGCGGCTTGGTTGGGTTGTGTTTCGGAGGACGCATGGCTTTCGACCTTCGTCTCTCCCGAGCCTGTACGGGAGTTGTAGCGATGAGACAAGATAGTAACTACTAACAATTGGATACCACGAAATTGGGGAGAAAAGGGGGTAAAATTCAAAAACACAGATAAAAGTAACAAATAATTAAAGAGCATGTCACTGCTGTTCAAAGGAGAGGACCAAGGTGCAGCGTTGTGAGCGTACATTTTCTTTATTAATCCAAATGACGCCAAACAAAACAATAAACACTACAAAAAACTAACCGTGACAAAAAAACAAAAGTGCTCCCACAATCTCCCACAAACAAAGGTGAGAAAAAAGGGTACCTAAGTATGGTTCCCAATCAGACACAACGAAAGACAGCTGTCCCTGATTGAGAACCATACCCAGCCAAACACAAAGAAATAGAAAACATAGAACACAAAACATAGAATGCCCACCCCAACTCACGCCCTGACCAAACCAAAATAGAGGCATAAAAAGAATCTCTAAGGTCAGGGCGTGACAGAGCAGCAGTAAAATAATGAGACTATATACAGGGGGGTACTGATACAGAGTCAATGTGCTGGGGCACCGATTAGTTGAGGTAGTATGTATATGTAGGTAGAGTTTATACATATGAGATGAGTAATGCAAGATATGTTAACATTACTAAAGTGGCCAATGATTTCAAGTCTGTGAACAGGGAGTACAGAAGAGGGCTCAGCACGGACCCTTGTAGTGCCCCAGTGTTGAAGATCACCTCATATTTCAGCATTATAATGCAAGGCCCAAGGATCTATACACAATACCAGGAAGCTGAAATATCCAGTTCTTCCATGGCCTGCATACTCATTGAGCCTGTTTGGGATGCTCTGGATTTCCGCATACGACAGCGTGTTCCAGTTTGCCAATATCCAGGGACTTTGCATCGCCATTTAAAGAGGAGTGAAACAATATTCCACAGGCCACAATCAACAGACTGATCAACTCTATGTGAAGGAGATGTGTCACGCTGCATCAGGTAAATGGTGGGCACGCCAGATACTGACTGGTTTTCTTTTTTTAAAGGTATCTGTGACCAACACATGCATATTTCTGTTCCCAGTCATGTGAAACCCATAGATTGGGGCCTAATGAATTGATTTCAATTGACTGATTTCATTAACTCAGTAACATTTTTGAAGATGTTGTGTTTTTGTTCAGTGTACTACTGTGACCCTCCTAAAAAAAAAAATGTTCCCGTGGGCCCTAAGTTGTCGCTTATGTCGCTAATGCTGCGGCAGGGTAGCCTAGTGGTTAGAGCGTTGGACTAGTAACCGGAAGGTTGCAAGTTCGAATCCCCGAGCTGACACGGTACAAATCTGTCGTTCTGCCCCTGAACAGGCAGTTAACCCACTGTTCCTAGGCCGTCATTGAAAATAAGAATTTGTTCTTAACTGACTTGCCTAGTAAAATAAAGGTAAAATTAAAAAATGCTATTGAGCCGGCCCTTTCTGCAACAACTATATTTGAGCTATTTTAATAAAAGGTGTTTTCTTATCACATTGACATTATAGAGTATTTTGTGTAGATCGATGACAAAAAAAATCACTATTAAATGGTAATCGGACACGATTGAAAGCATGTGATTTACTGAAATAGCTCTCTGATTTTGTTGATTTGTATGTGATACTTTCAGTCTGACCGTTACAGACTGAAGGAACACTTCTTGGCAACTCACCTTCAAGCCTTAATAAATACTCAGCTGGCCATTTTGGCGTTCAACTGAAGGGCTCTCATACCCAGCCAGGTCACCCGTGGTACAGTACAGGTCAGTATTCAACGTTCATCCATATCTTATACAAGTCAAAGGTTTGGACACACCTACACACCACCTTTTCTACATTGTAGAATAATAGTGAAGACATCAAAACTATGAAATTACACAAATGGAATCATGTAGTAAAAATTAAAAAGAAATCTAAAATCTAAAATATGTTATATTTTAGATTCTTCAAAGTAGCCACCCTTTGCCTTGATGACAGTTTTGCACAGTCTTGGAATTCTCTCAACCAGATTCATGAGGTAAAGGCAAATTGTAACTTATTAAACCCAGAGGAAAAACAAAAAATACTCATGGGCGAAGTAGCAATGGTTCCTCTTGCAGCCAAATATGTTTTTGCCTGCCATAGCCTGAGAGACACTGAATAATAACGTCTGTATAGTAAACAGTAACTTACTTATTATTAGTATTATTGTTATTGTTATGACTGTTATTATTGTTGTTGTGATTATCATTCCAAATAGTAGGGGTGATGGAAGTGATAGTAGTTTAGTGATGGTTGTGGTGGTAGTAGTAATGATTATGGTAGTTGTAGTACTGATGTAATGGTGAAGATGGCAGTTATTTAGTTATAAGTTAGTTATAGTTTCATTTTCCATGTTTAGCTTTTTATATTTGTACATTTCTGCTACATATTGTTGTTATTTTTGTATTTCATTTGGTATTATTTACTACATTTTTTTATAATTATTATTAATATTTGTTATTGTTTAAAAAAATGGTACAATGTATATTGTACACATTGTTGCTTTGGCAATATTGACACAATGTTTTTCATGCCAATAAAGCAGCTTGAATTTGAATTGTTTTGAGAGAGAGAAGGGCACACGAACGGACAGACAGAGGGACACACAGAGAGAGGGAGAGACACAGAGAGAGAGGGAGAGACACACACACGAGGAGAGGGGACAAGAGAGGGGGAGAGAGACAGAGAGAGAGAGAGAGAGGGAGAGACACTCAGAGAGAGGGAGAGATGCACAGAGAGAGGGTGAGACACACACACAGAGGGAGAGACACACACACACAGGGAGATAGAGGGAGAGACACACAGAGAGAGGGAGCGACAAACACAGAGAGAGAGGGAGAGAGGGGGTGAGAGAGAGACACACACACAGAGGGAGAGACACAGAGAGATAGAGAGAGGGAGAGACACAGAGAGAGAGGGAGAGACACAGAGAGAGAGGGAACAACACAGAGAGAGGGAGAGACACGCACACACAGAGAGAGAGAGACACACACACAGATGGAGAGACACACACACACAGAGAGAGAGAGAGAGAGGGGGAGACCCAGAGAGAGAGGGGAGGGAAACACAGATAGAGAGAGAGACACACGGAGAGAGCGAGATACAGAGGGAGGGAGAGATACACAAAGAGAGAGAGAGGGGAGAGAGAGACACACAGAGAAAAGAGAGAGACACAGAGGGAGGTTGGTTGAAACAGAGGCAGAGAAACACAGAAAGTAGAGAAAGAGACACAGAGAGAAGGAGAGAAGAGACACAGAGAGAGACAAATAGAGGTGTCATGAGCAGATGAGCTCCTGCATTTTTTAGATAGAGTTAGATAAACTTGGATTTTTTTGTCAGGTACATATATATACAGGATGCTACAATCTACAACATTTTTGGAGCAATGGCTTCTTCCTTGCTGAGCGGCCTTTCAGGTTATGTCGATATAGGACTTGTTTTACTGTGGATATAGATACTTTTGTCCCTGTTTCCTCCAGCGTCTTCACAAGGTCCTTTGCTGTTGTTCTGGGTTTGATTTTCACTTTCGCACCAAAGTACGTTCTAGGAGACAGAACACTTCTCCTTCCAAAGCGGTATGACGGCTGCGTGTGTCTAAACTCTGGTGTCCAAACACCCAGCGCGCCCTAGACCTGCTGTCTGAGGACCAACTAGGTTCACCTAGCCACATAATAATAAACTCAGGCACAAACAACCTGACAGCCCAGCAGGAAAGGGTGGCCAAACCACTCAAGGGAGTGATTGAAAAGATTCTTCTACAACCACAACACCACCAGCCACATCCACACCCCCACTCCAACTAATCAACACCCCCCCAAGTCAACCATGTCCACACCCCATTTAGGCCCCCTCAGATCAGACATATCCCCCTCCTGCCCACCCCATGCACCCCACCCCTGCAAAGAGGGCCTCAACATGGAAGTCACACATACGCCCAGGCCGTGAGTAAGCAAATAGGCCCAACCCTCACTCTTACACTTGCCCAAGCAAATGGCATGTACCAGATGCTCAGCAGGCTCTGCTCACACTTACTGGCCTGAGGTCAAACCACACAACTAACAACAATGGACATTTTATGGAACACAAATCCTTCACTATCTCTTCCTGGAATATCCAAGGCCTGAGGTCATCTGAGGTCAACGTACTTAACGGCATCTGCCTGAAAACCGCTAGCAAACTTACCAAAATGACTCAGCTCTTTCCTGACTTGATCATCTGTAATAAACTGAGGCAAATGTGCAACTACCACCCTTTTCGAAATAGGCACCAACACACCCCTTACAAATATTCCACTAGCAATTAGCCTACCAACCAAATTAGATATTTTCATGAACACAACCACAGCTTTGTTCATTCTGGAGGCGGAATTATCCCCCTACTTATCCCCAGAAAAGTGTCAAAATATAGTTGACGATTGTAAATCTGGCACATTAAAATACTCTTCTAACTAAAATCTTTCTGTATCCATGCAGACATCAGACATACTGTATACATAATCTGCACATATCATTCAAAAAGATGGAACAAAACAGCATCAATCAACCAAAGACCCTTTGACCCCATGCAGTTGTCACAAAGTAGCATCATCGCCACAGATCTCCTCCCAAACATAACAGTGTCTAGTATTCAAAGGAACAGTGTCTATGAATTTGTAATTGGTATGAGTTACCATTCTCGCTGGTTGTCCTATCAGTTTTGCCCTTCCTCAATCTTTTGTCCAGAGTTTAGTAAAGCTGCTCTAGCATTAGTGGTGCTGCCTGCTAGCTCTAAATCTAACAATGTAGAAGAAGAACTTACCTTATTGATACAGTCAGTATGAGCACAAGTGGCTGGATTGGTTATGATGAGATAGCATTGACAAAATAATGAAAGTAATACACACAATAGCACTCCCAGGTATTTATTGAATTACTGATCCTAGTGACCTGATGTTTCGGCACACAGGACTTAGATATCAGGGAGTATCATAGCTAAGATTTGAACTCCAACTGTTGACAATGTAATGTCAATGGAGTTGTTTTTATGGCATCCATCAGAGTGATGCACTAGGTACATGTAGGGCACTATCAGTCACATGCTTTCCATGTACCTTATATGTTTGTCCTGTGTAACGGCACTCTTTTCTTTGTGTGACGGAAATCCATACTTTTTAATAAAACTTGTATCAAATACAACCAACTCCCTTTTCCTTGTTTCTGATGTTCAAAGATGTCTCTCAGATTACGTTGACTTCTTCAAACACTCATCATCCAATCATTTTTTTTCAACCTAAACGATGCTATGTTGACCAATTAATTTTCAGACAAAATTGCAGGTACAAAAACAAACAATATGGTTATCGTTATGTTAGGAGTATTACAGAGGGTGCATATGTTCTCAAATTAACCGTCTGTAATTTATTTTAGCTTCCTACTTCATTTTGAGCTTAGCTTCTTTAAACAAATAGCATAACATTTGCTGTGCAGGAAATGCTACTGTCCTGTACCAGCTAACATTCAGCTCTCAGGGCAAGAGGGCTATTTTATTTTTATTTGATTATTACAAAACCACAACCATGAGGACAGGACAAAGAGGACTCGTATGTACATCTCTGAGAGGAATCCTCAATGAAGTGTTTTCAGCAGAAAATGAAGAAGACATTTTTTTCCTTGACCTCAAACAGACCTTTTGTACTCGGCTCAGTGCTTGACGTCCTAATGTCATGTGGTTAATGTTGTTCTGAATCTTGTCTTCTTGGACAGAGACTGCATTGAGTTGACTGGGAGGAGATAAGTTGGCCACGGCCAGTAGAGTTTTGACAGACTGGGACATAATTCATTGACCTTTCTTTCTTCATCTGTTAGTAAGGGAAGCATGTAACTCTGAAGTAGGATCCCAGATATCATAGAACCATAGAAGATACCTTTTAACATTGTGGTAATGTGAAGCTAGTCTTGATAATATCTGAACATTGCAAGTGTTGGAATTAAAAACAAATTGACCAATGCAATGTTACAAAATATAAAGACCATGTTGCATCCCCCCAAACATAATACCTGTCACAGCAACAGGGTCATGTTCTGTATGAACCCCCTCCCAAAGAAAACGTTATGAAAATGGAAGTGATACTTAACACTATGGGCAGTTCTACCCTCTCTGTATCTTAACATTCAGCTCAGAAAGCCCAGTAGGGTCCAGGACACTTCAGAGACATGTGTGGAGATCACACGCTTCTCACTCCTGTCCGGAAGAGGCCCCCCTAAAGAGAGCAAACCCTCCATTACATGCACACATACACACTTTACGGTAGTCCTTCGTCTCCGATGATGAATTCCACTTCTGAGTAAAGGGTGAATTCTTTGGTGACTGTAGAGTCCAATTCGAGATCCACAAACATTATTGCAGGTGGGGCATATGCAGTCTGTGTTGGCGGGGGCATGATTGTATGTCTCCTGAGCTTTTTTTGCAGTTTCTTTGTGCTCCTCTCCTCCTCCCACCTCTGTACATTGCTCTGGCAGAGCTGCCGCCAGGTGGAATGGTCGGCAGCAGCATCCTCCAGGTCTGTGGGTTTGATGTCGCACTTCTTCAGCAACGTTTGCAGCTGGTCCTTGTAGGGCTTCATCTGCCTCCCTGCAGACCGCCTGCCAAGATGTAGCTGGCCATACAGAATCTTCCACGGCAAGATCTCCTGAGACATTCTAATGACATGCCCAAGCCAGCACAGTCAGTGTTGGGTGACCATGGCCTCCTTACTCTTGCAGTTGGTCTTAACAAGTATTTCTGTATGGGACACACTGTTGCCCCAGGTTATTCCCAGGATGCGCTGCAGGAATCTTATGTGGAATCGCTCGAGCTGCTTGTTGTGGCGACTGTAAGTGACCCAGGCTTCACAGCTGTAAAGAAGTGTGGTGATGCAGACGGCTTGATAGACGGTGACTTTGGTGTGGAGGTGGAGATCCCTGTTTTGGAAGACCCTGCTTCTGAGTTTCCCGAAGGCAGCTGATGCTTGATCCTATTTTGAATTTCGAGGTCGATGTTGCAGTCCTCTGAGAGGATGCTTCCAGGTATTTCAAGGATGGGACTATTGCCAATGATTTGTGTTCAATGGTGAAGACAGGCATGGTGGGTGGAGGGCTGGATCTCCATTGGCAGACCACTTCTGCCTTGGTGATGCTGATAAACAGTCTCATCCTGCTATAGACTATAGGTGTTAGTGACAAGGAGATTGTGCTCGGCACATAGAATTAGCAGTCTCATGCCGTTTTCATTGACCTGGCCAACACCATGCATACAAAGCACTCTGATCCATATTGTGTTGCTCTGTCCCACCTTACCATTGAAGTCACCCAGCAGAAGGATCTTGGCATTCCTGGGGATGCGGTAAAGGGCCTCATCTAGTGACCGATAGAAGCAGTCCTTTGCCTCATTTTCAGATGGTAACGTTGGTATGTATGCACTGAGACGAGTAACACAACCCTTCTTGGCTAGGGGGATACAGTGTTTTGGTGATGCTGGGTAAAGTCTGTTCTTAATTGCCAGTCCCACACCGTGCCGATGTTGTCCAGAGTAACCTTTCCAGAAGAAGATGTAGCCTTCTCCCTCCTCTTTCAGGGAACCTTCATCCAGGAACCTAGTCTCACTCAGGGCAGCAATGTCAATGTTGTAGCTCTTTAGTTTCTGCAGCAATCAAAGCTGTTCTCTGATGGGGTCTATCGCTATTATCGTCAGTGTCCAAAAGAGTTCTGAAGTTCCATGTCGGCAGTTTCAGGGAAATTATTTTCTTAAGCATTTTTCGACCACTGAGCGGAATTCCTGATAGGTGCGGTAGCCTATCCAGGCAATTTTTAGACCAACTTTTCTAGGCCTCTCCCCAGCAGGGGTGAGCAGTTGTGGCTCCGAAATAGGGCTGTTCAGTCACACAGGGGTCTGCCGAGAGCAGATGCCATGCCGCTGGCATGTAGAGGTCTGAAAAGGGCTCCCGGTGCATTCACTCCTGCCTTCGTCACCAGACACCAGAACGCCGCCAGACACCAGTCTGATTTCCTGTTGATGGGCTTCACCAAGGTCAGAAGTGGATATCTGCGCAAAGGAAGTTATTTAAAGTGTCACTGAGGGTGCGCATTACTTCACTGTAGGAATGTGAATTGCAGTGGCAAGGGGGGAAACCCAGGACGATCAGTGTCTTCCACAGTTGCAGGAGACTGCCGGATCCCCAGTCTGTCGGCATCCGCCTACCGCACGCTGCTAGCACGCCATCACGCTGCTTTTCTCTCAGGGTGTGCTCCCCTAGCCTTTGTCGTACCAGACAAACCCACAAGGCACACGCGCACACGCACACACACACAGTCTGAGTGTTAATTCATGGAACACAGGCTTTTCCCTGTTCCTGTGCAGAGTGGTAGAACTGCAATGTAATTTGTTCAGATGCTCTATTAAAAATCTTGATTACGGTACCATTTATGTTTCGTTGTCTGTCCATGAGAGATTAGGAAACAGAAGGCCTACTCTATCCGAAAAATGATGCTCTAGTATATACTGTATAGCAGCCGGACCCAGAACAGGGTCAATATGGACTGGAGATCCCGAATTAGTTTTTGTTGAGGAACTTACTGCTATTAGGAGTTGTAATAATAGAATGCACAAGGGGAAATTTAGAAATTTGTTAGTGCATGGGAAGTTTTCCTCTTGTTATGTCATTCATTGACAGCTATTAATAAACTGACAAATGTCCAGTTGATCAATAATAATAATAATAAGGTGAACACACAAGTTATGGCTAAATGTATAGAATTGCAGTAAATTTTCAGTGGAGGCATTCAACCACTTCCACTGTTTAGGGGTCCTGCATGGTTCTGGTACCGGTTCCAACAGTAAATTGATATGTGACAACTTCGATCGAAATGGCTTGCATTGAGCTGTAGCTCTGATTCTCACAGGTATTTATCTAATGCATGTATGAAGCAGGATGTGAAATCAGACACCACTTGAAGCTGGGATGTCCCTCCTACCATTTCATTAGTTCTTCTGACTGCCCATCAACTCCAAGCTGAACCCTATGTCACAGCTACTAACAGCAGTAGAGAGTGGTCTCGTCGCTGTAACACATTCAGAGATCGATTTATAGCAAGTCATCTAAAATAACATAATATATTTTAAATAAAAAAAAAATTCTGTTTGTTATAGACGGACAAGATTAATATGAGATGAAAGGTGAGTTCCAAATGAGTTTAGGAAGCCAAGCTAAAGCTCTGTGAGACATTCACAGTGATGGGGGGCAGACATTTTGATCAAGAGAGACCCTTTAATAATGTCCACATATTCTCTAACACTAATATATAAATATGTATTTTACAGTTATAAGGTGAAATCTTATAGTTAGTTGTTTTATAAATAGTACTATATATTTAAAAAGATAATTTACAATGCCAAGCCGACACATTTCATTGCTCATGGTAGTCTTAGGCTTGTGTGCGGTTGCTCGGCCATGGAAACCCATTTCATGAAGCTCATGACAAAGAGTTTATTGTGCTGACGTTGCAGTTTGGAACTCGGTAGTGAGTGTTGCAACAGAGGACAGACGATTTTTACACGCTAAGGGCTTCAGCCCTCAGCGGTCCCGTTCTGTGAGCTTGTGTGGCTTACCGCTTTGTGGCTGAGCCATTGTTGCTCCTAGATGTTTCCACTTCACAATAACAGCACTTACAGTTGACCAGGGTAACTCTAGCAGGGCAGAAATGTGACAAATTGACTTCTTGGTAAAGTGACATCCTATGATGGTGCCATGTTGAAAGTCACTGAGTTTTTCAGGCCATTCTACTGCCAGTTTTTGTCTATGGAGATTGCATTGCTGCGTGCTCGATTTGCTGCGTGCTGCGTGCTCACAACGGTTGTGGCTGAAATAGCCAAATCCACAAATGTACTTTTGGCCATGTAGTGTATGTTCCAGCACTCCCTCCATCTTGTGCCAATATCTGTTATTCTTAAGTCTTGGTTCCAATAGTTTATATATATATTTTTGTTTTTGTGTATCTTACCTATCATTTGAATATCCGTTTCTGACTCAAATAGGATTCCCTAAAGATTTTTCTGATGTCCAAAAGATTTCAAATCAACATTTCTTGATAAGAAACTTTGGTCAGTTCAAAATTGTTTTTCAAAATTCTATCACAGAAATAAATGTAGGCTTATAATTTATCGATGAATTCTGAAAAGGTATCCAAGGATTATTCCATAGGACTGTGTTTATTTTTGTGATATTGGTTCTTGTAGAATACGTACATATTTCTTCCAGATTGTTATAGTGTTCTTAACTATGAAGTTGTCAATGCTCTTAGCTTTACCCTTTGAAAATAGACATGTGAAAAGATTCTGGGGATGAGCATTCCATCTTCAATATGGACCCATTGTTCCTCTTTAGCGGGGCATAGCTAATTGAATGCTGCACGCCATTTGAAGTGCCGCTCAGAGTGGGAGCAGAGGGGTGAGACCGCTTGGGGGGGCAGCTAACAATGAGGAGGGGACACATCAAAGGGTGGACATGATGAAATGAATCTATCACTAATCTGTGGGTGGTGTGTGCCTTATCTGATTCCACTGTGATGTACAGTACCAGTCAAAAGTTTAGACACACCCACTCATTCCATGGTTTTCCTTTATTCTTACTATTTTCTACATTGTAGAATAATAGTGAAGACATCCAAACTATGAAATAACACATGGAACCAAAAAATATTTGAGATTCTTCAAAGTAGCCACCCTTTGCATTGATGACAGGTTTGCACACCCTTGGCATTCTCTCACCCAGCTTCATGAGGTAGTCACCTGGAATGCATTTAAATTAACAGGTGTGCCTTTTAAAAGTTAATTTGTGGAATTGATTTCCTTCTTCATGCTATTCAAAATGGCGTAGCAGTCAGATGTCTTTGTCCTTCGTCTTGTCGTGTCACATATACAGTGGGCCAAAAAAGTATTTAGTCAGCCACCAATTGTGCAAGTTCTCCCACTTAAAAAGATGAGAGAGGCCTGTAATTTTCATCATAGGTACACTTCAACTATGACAGACAAAATGAGAAAAACAATCCAGAAAATCACATTGTAGGATTTTTTATGAATTTATTTGCAAATTATGGTGTGAATTGCGTGCCCATAGTGAACTGCCCCATACGCTGTCCCAGATGCTAATATATGCATAGTATCATTACTATTGGATAGAAAACACTCGGAAGTTTCTAAAACTGTTTTAATTACGTCTGTGAGTATAACAGAACTCATATGGCAGGATGCAAGAGCTGCACCCCTACAAATCAGCCGGGCTAGCCTCTCTAGGCTAGGGGGCTGTATTTTCATGTCTGGATGAAAAGTGTGCCCAAAGTAAACTGCCTGCTACTCAGGCCCAGATGCTAGGATATGCACATTAGTATTAGATTTGGATAGAAAACACTCTGAAGTTTCTAAAACTGTTTGAATGATGTCTGTGAGTATAACAGAACTTATTTGGCAGGCGAAACCCCGAGGACAAACCATATGCGGAAGCATAAGAAGCTATCTGATGATAGCAGAACAGTAAACAAAGAGGGTAGCATATTTCAACCCTGCAGGCGCTACACAAAATGCAGAAATAAAATATAAAACATGCCTTACCTTTGACGAGCTTCTTTTGTTGGCACTCCAATATGTCCCATAAACATCACAATTGGTCCTTTTGTTTGATTAATTCCGTCCACATATATCCAAAATGTCTATTTATTTGGCCCGTTTGATCCAGAAAAAAACGTCACTACAAAATATTTCAAAAGTTGCCTATAAACTTTGCCAAAATATTTCAAAATACTTTTATAATACAACTTTAGGTATTTTTAAACGTTAATAATCGATCAAATTGAAGATGGGTCTATCTACAAACCAAGCTACGTTTCAAGTCTTGCACAACTCTCAACAGTGTTACGCAGTTCCTAGTTGGCCCTACTTCTTCATTGCACAAATTAAAAACCTCAACCAAATTCCAAAGACTGGTGACATCCAGTGGAAGCAGTAGGAACTGAAAAGAAGTTCCTAAGAAATATTGTTTGCCAATGAGAAACAGTGAACAGATAGAGACCTCAAAAAATAAATTCTGAGCGGTTAGTCCTCAGGGTTTTGCCTGCTACATACGTTCTGTTATATTCACAGACATGATTCCAACAGTTTTAGAAACTTCAGAGTGTCTTCTATCCAAATCTACTAATAATATGCATATCTTATATTCTTGGCATGAGTAGCAGGAAGTTTAAATTTTTCACGCTATTTATCCAAAAGTGAAAATGCTGCCCCCTATACCTTAAGAAGTTAAGCATCTCCCATCCAAAATTAAATCTAGAATCGGCTTCCTATTTCGCAAAAAATCATCTTTCACTCATGCTGCCAAACATACCCTCGTAAAACTGACCATCCTACCGATCTTGACTTCGGCGATGACATTTACAATATAGCCTCCAAGACTTTACTCAACAAATTGGATGCAGTCTATCACATTTACATTACATTTAAGTCATTTAGCAGACGCTCTTATCCAGAGCGACTTACAAATTGGTGCATTCACCTTATGACATCCAGTGTCATCCGTTTTGTCACCAAAGCCTCATGTACTAGCTACCATTGCGACCTGTATGCTCTCGTTGGTTGGCCCTCACTTCATACTCATCGCCAAACCCACTGGCTCCAGGTCATCTATAAGTCTTTGCTAGGTAAATCCCTGCTTTATCTCAGCTCACTGGTCACCATAGCAGCACCCACCCATAGCAAGCGCTCCAGCAGGTAAATCTCACTAGTCACCCCCAAAGCCAATTCCTACTTTGGCCTCCTTTCCTTCCAGTTCTCTGCTGCCAATGACTGGATCAAACTGAAAAAATCACTGAAGCTGGAGACTCATATCTCCCTCACTAGATTTAAGCACCATCTGTCAGAGCCGCTCACAGATCACTGCACTTGTACATAGCCCATCACTGCACCTGTATATAGCCCATCTGTAATATCTTGCTCCTTTGCACCCCAGTATCTCTACTTGCACATTCATCTTCTGCACATCAATCACTCCAGTGTTTAATTGGTATATTGTAATTACTTCGCCACCATGGGCTATTTATTGCCTTACCTCCCTTATCTTACCTCATTTGCACACACTGTATATATACTTTTTCTACTGTATTATTGAATGTATGTTTGTTTGTTCCATGTGTATTTCTGTGTTGTTGTATGTGTCAAACTGCTTTACTTTATTCTTGGCCAGGTCGCAGTTGTTAATGAGAACTTGTTCTCAACTAGCCTACCTGGTTAAATAAAGGTGAAATAAATCAAATAAGAAATGTGTTTGAGTCTATCAGTTTTTGTGTTTTGACAAGGTAGGGATGGTATACAGAAGATAGCCCTATTTGGTAAAAGACCAAGTCCATATTATGGCAAGAGCAGCTCAAATAAGCAAAGAGAAATGACAATCCATCATCAATTACTTTAAGACCTGAAGGTCAGTCAATCCAGTTCATTTGTGCAGTAGCAAACCCATCAAGTGCTATGTTGAAACTGGCTCTCATGAGGACCGACACATGGAAAACCCAGTTACCTCGATTGCAACCACTGTGTCTTTGTGAGACACGGAGTAGGTGAACGGATGATCGCCACGTGTGGTTACCACTGTGACGCGTGGAGGAGGAGGTGTGATGTTGTGGGGGTGCTTTGCTGGTAACACTGTGGGCAATTTATTTAGAATTCAAGGCACACTAAGCAGCATGGCTACCACAGCATTCTACAGCGATACACCATCCCATCTAGTTTGTGCTTAGTGGCACTATCATTTGTTTTTCAACAGGACAATGACCCAACACACCTCCAGGCTGTGTAACGGCTGTTTGACCCAGAAGGAGAGTGACACATCAGACGACCTGGCCTCCACAATAACCCGACCTCAACCCAATTGAGATGGTTTGGGATGAGTTGGACCACAGAGTGAAGGAAAATCAGCCAACAAGTGCTCACCATGTGTGGGAGCTCCTTCAATACTGTTGGAAAAGCATTCCAGATTAATCTGGTTGAGAAAATGCCAAGAGTGTGCAAAGCTGTCATCAAGGCAAAGGGAGGCTACTTTGAAGAATCTAAAATCTAAAATACATTTAGACTTGTTTAACACTTTTTTGGTTACAACATGATTCCTTGTGTTATTTGATAATGTTGATGTTTTCACTATTATTCTAAATAGTAAAAATAAAGAAAAACCCCTGAATGAGAAGGTGTGTCCAAACTTGTGACTGGTACCGTGTGTGTGTGTGTGCATGTATATACTCTGAGTATACCAACCATTAGGAACACCTTCCTTTTGTCTTGCCCATTAACACTCAGAATGGCACACATACACAATCCATGTCTAAATTGTCTCAAGGCTTAAAAATCCTTCTTTAACCTGTCTCCTCCCCTTCATCCGCAATGATTGAAGCGGATTTAGCAAGTGACATCAATAAGGGATCATAGATTTGTCACCTAGATTCTCCTGGTCAGTCTGTTATGAAAGAGCAGGTGTTCTTAATATTTTCTATACTCAGTGTATGTTGCAAGTAAAAGTCCTGGGTGGCGAGTTGATACAATTCCAAGTCTGTAAGGTTAAAACCACCCTCAGGTTTAGGAAGATGTAAAACCTTCCTTTTAAATCTATGACTTTCATTTGTCCATAGAAAGCATGTTATGATATAGTATAAATAAGGTATTATGATGGGGCAAATGGTATTACAGAGAATAAATATAAGAACTTAAGAAGCCATGCCATTCTAAATAGGTTTAAGATTTATGGTACGATTGTTCCATTTAGTTATATATTTGTGGTTTGTTGTCACTGATTAAGCATCCTAAGTATTTGATATTTTGTATGGTCCACTTAAACGATTTCTGTATAGTGACACTATTTTGTCAGTCAGTAAACGGCAGTTACTCTGTATGGCCACACAGAGGTAGTATTCCCCCATCACTGATCATCAGTGCTCAGCTTCCTGTCACTATGGAGACATCATGAATCACTGCAGATGGATACTTCCATTAAACAAGGCTGACTGGGGTGTCTCAATACTGCTGGGCCAAAATGACAATGTTTACCCAAAGCAAGACAAATGATGCCATGAGAACCCTCTGGTGCACTCAATATAGAGCCAGTAGCTTATAAGTATGGGCTATCATATGAGCCCATGATTGAAGATCTACAGTGGAAATTTTGAGTTTAGAATGCATGCATCCATTGGTAGCATCAACACTACATCTTGACCTTCCTGTACTCTCAGGGTTGGGAAGCTGAAATAAAAAAAATATATATATTTTTTTATATAGAACACTAAGCAGTTCAAGAACTGCTCATGCTTTCACCTGTGTGATAGTCAATTTCAAGGAATTCCTTCTCATTCAAGGTACAGGTGTAGTATCTTAATTGGATCACTCTGTTGTTGCTTAGAATTTTCCTTTGCTGTAATAAATTCAAATGAGCATTGTGATTTACATAAATTCACTGAAGACCTGCAGTTCTCTTTTTCTCTCTCTCGCTCAAAAGCACCAGACAGAATACATGTCCTACTACTGAGACATTCAAGTGTACAACAATTTCTCTGAAGTGCAACCCTACACAGCTCCATTACGACATACAAGTGTATCCAAAATGCAGCCGTAGGCTACACCTAAACAGTAGCCTACTATACCCTATCAAAACTCATTTACCATTAGAAATGATCACCTTTGGGGGGGAATAACCAAATCATCATGCTGCATGAATATTTAACTCCACCGTACGAAACTGGTCAAATTAAGACCCAACATCTGTATGCCCTACCATTCAGTCTTATTTCCTGTGTATGTTCTGCGCCAATGTAGAAGACTGTACGCAGTTCAAGGACTGGTAATGCTTTCAACTGTGTGCAGTAGACCTACATAATATCACAATACCTGTGTCTAGCTTTATACGACTGTTTCCTCTATTTATTAAAAGGCATCTCAAACCAGACGTCAGTGCATGAGAAAACCATAAGCAGTTGAAGGTCTGGTCATGCTTCGCCTGGGTGCAGTCTGTTGTTTCCCTTGATTATAGCAACATTAGAGGTACTTTAGTGTATGGAGGTCTGACAGTGTACAGATTCTTTCCACCTTTGGCCACCAGAAAGCAACATTCAGCTGGCTTCCAGCTAGAGCATGACAAGCTGTTTTTGTTGCTGGGAGCTGCTGTTGCTTGTTGCCTCTGATGACAGCTAGAGTAAAGAAGTAAGTGCCTTACACCTTGAAAGAGAGAAACACACACACACACACACACACACACACACACACACACACACACACACACACACACACACACACACACACACACACACACACACACACACACACACACACACACACACACACACACACACACACACACACACACACGCACACACACACACACAGGACAGTCACAGGTTTGAGTTCTGTTCTGATGATCTGTATGTAATTGCTAGGGCTTGTTTCTGGCCCAATCAAGACCCATTCAAACTCTTTTCTCATCAAATTATCACACAATAACTGTCAGGTTTCATTGTGGTAACATACAATAGTGTTTTAATCTGACTCACTCTGTATTTGCAGTTTCGGGTTTCCATCATTAGATCTCAAGTATCTGAGGGAATAATATAAAAAAATGTACATTGTAGTACGCAAATGAGAATCTTTCAAAATGTTTTATTTTTTTATTTTTAAAAGAGTCTTTGTACTTTTCGCTGGTTTTAATCTCCCCCTGTACCTGCTCTCATCTTCCTTCCAATCACAGTAAAACTATTTTTTTCATTCTCACTGTCTTCCTTCCATCACTCCTCTGGCACTAACGAGTCAGTAAAGACCTGCTGAAAGTCCTGTTCACATTCCCCCCCTCCCTCTTGCCAATATGGCTAAAATGACAGACATCCATAAAATGACAGACATCCACCCCCTAGCCAAGTGGATCTGTTCTGTTCCTCTGGTTCATGCTGCAGTTCGGTCACTCTCAGGATAATCAGCTGGCCTGGGCCATGAAGCCATGAAGCCATGAAACCATGAAGTCATGAAGCTATGAAGCCATGAAGCCATCACTTTTAGAGAGTTTGCCTGCTCCATATTGCAGACTTAGTTTGTGAGAACAACCTCTTATACCTTATACACCCTAATCCCTATGTTCGGCTGAATTCCAAATACACTTCTGGCACCCTTCTTATAGCCTCTTTCGACCGTCCACAGGAATGGGAGCACAGGGGTCAGTCTGTTTCACCAGGCAACCCTTCCTAGTGTAGGGGAGAGTGGGGTAAATTGATCCATTATTTTACATTCAGCATCACTCTGTCAAGGGAAATATGGTATTCTTTCTGACAAATATATCTACATATATCTCAGAATGTTGTGTATCCCTGGAAATAATCAGAATTCATGTAAACATTACAGTTATGAAAACTTAGCTTGTCTAAAAAAATGGTTCTCTTGGCACAACTTATGTTCTCCAAGGCACAGGATCTTTTCCAATATAAATTAGTGATTCTGCATGATCACTCCCCCTGGTGCAAGGCAGACGAACTTTGGGCCCTAGCGTCCCTCTGTCCCATGGTGCAAGGCAGACGGCCTTTGGGCCCTAGCGTCCCTCTGTCCCATGGTGCAAGACAGAGTACCTCCGGACCCTGTCTTTTTCTGTTTCTTGAACCATTTCCAAGCCGGAGCAAAGCCCTGGAACTGCTCAGAGCTGCTCTCTGACTGCTAGCCCACGCCAGCCCTGTCAGTTCTAATCTCTCAGCTACGCGCTGTGAAATAGGGCTTATTAAAAGTTTAACTTAGATCAGCCGAACCACCATCCAAGACAAATGAGAAAAATTACGAAGTCAGAAAAGCACAAAACCAGGATTTGTGTCACTTGCCAAAGGCCTTGTTGTGTTTTCTGTCTCCTCTCACTTTCAGTAGAGATGGATTTGGAAGTGTGATTGGAGCATGTCCCAGGGTGGTTCTGGCTTTACAGCAGGCCTCTCAGGGATCACACTCTCACAACTTAGCCATGAAGTTTGTATGATACAAACAAAACAAGATATACTCTTCTAGATGTATTTGTAAATCAATACACAGCTGGTGGTAGAAAAACATCTAAATCATTATTACTTCATGTTGCTGTTTCACCAAACTGAATGCCCTGCTCTGATTTTCTCATCCCATCCAGGCAATGTGCAATGACAACAACAAACTACTATATCATCATATCAATTCACCGAAGGGCAAAATCAGTCTGGATTGAGCCAAATGTTTGTAGCAAGAGTTGCACCATACCTGTAAAGTACATTCCACCCCCCTACACACAACATCCGATACTACTACACACTTCTTCTGATTTCCTACCTTACGGTATAGCTTAATTCTGTTATCTGCAGATACACCAGACTGGTATCACGGCTCCAGTAAATCAAGACCTCATCTCTCTGAGACAGACCCAGCAGCCTGAGCTTCCAGTATCTCCTGTTTCTTTCCCCTCCAGGGACCAGCACCAAATGGACCTTTTTTCATTTGTGTTTATCAGGCCTGAGATGACACACACACACACACACACACACACACACACACACACACACACACACACACACACACACACACACACACACACACACACACACACACACACACACACACACACACACACACACACACACACACACACACACACACACATATAGGTGTGTATAGGCACTGGACAGCTCTCACCTCATGTTGAATGCTGTTAGCCCATGTAACTCTCAGAAGAAAAGCTTCATGCTATACTGCTGGGCGGTGACACTAATGAGGAATCTAGTTGTGGATGTATTTTTGGTATGCTGCAGTCTTACATGACAAGGGCATGTGTCATAGCTGGCTTAGTTGGATTATCCTGTCTTCAGGCCTTCAGAAAGTATTCATACCCCTTTACTTATTCCACATGTTGTTGTGTTAAAGCTTGAATTCAAAATGGATCAAAAATATTTTCTCTCACACATCTACACACAATACCCCAAAATGACAGAGTGAAAACATGTTTTTAGACATTTTAGAAAATGTATTGAAAATGAACATGGAAATTCACACCACTGAGTCAATACATGTCGGAATTACCTTTGGTAGCGATTACAGCGGTGAGTCTTTCTGGGTAAATCCCCAAGGGCTTTGCACACCTGAATTGTACAGTTTTTGCACATTATTCTTTATAAAATTCTTCAAAATGTTTATTCTTCAAGTCTTTATAAAATTATTCAAATTCTTTAAATTCTGTCAAGTTGGCTTTTGATTATTGCTAGACAGCCATTTTCAGGTCTTGCCATAGATTTTGAAGCCAATTTAAGTCAAACTGTAACTAGGCCACTCAGGAACTTTCAATGTCATCTTGGTAAGCAACTCCAGTGTATATTTGTCCTTGTGTTTTAGGTTATTGTCCTGCTGAAAGGTGAATTACTCTTCTAGTGTCTGGTGGAAAGTAGACTAAAACAGGTTTTCCTCTAGGATTTTGCCTGTGCTTAGCTCTGTCGTGACGTTGTATTAGTTAATGTGACGACTGTTGTTCATCGAATGATTAAAAGTTTCTAATTGCGTGATTAACTTAATCAAGCAATTATTAACTCATTAACCTGGGGCACCATGGGAAAATATGTTTTATTGAGTTTCTATTTCCCAAATTAACTCAAAGAATATCAGAATATCAATTTTACAACAGGCTGTTACTCCTACCCCCTACTTTTTCGAACATTCTGTTAAAAATCGCGCAACATTTCAGCGCCCTGCTGCTCATGCCAGGAATATAGTGTATGCATATGATTAGTATGTGTGGATAAAAAACACTCAGACGTTTATAAAACGGGTTAAATCACGGCTGTGACTATAACAGAACGTGCGTTTCATCGAAAAGCGCAGGAAAATCTGATCACTGAAAATGGAAAAATATATCCATCCGCCACATCAACCCATTGTTAAAGGTGAACCACATTAAATGGGGCTGAGGTTGCAATACCTACAGCTTCCACACAATGTCAACAGTCTTGTCATTTTCCTAGGCTTTGTTTCTTGGTCAAACGAAGAAGAGACAAGCCATTTGTTCAGGTCTCCCACCGGCAAGGCTATGCTATTCTAACCCTAGCCTTGCCCCAAACTGGCGCTCTTATGGGTCAGAATATAATGATGTAATTACGTGGGGAAGATCTCCAACGATTCTCTGCGTGGACTGTTCAGGGGACCATTCAGGCTGCTCGATGACTCACTTCTCCGGCACACCTTTCTGGTCGTCCTCACAATGTCAGTGTCCTTTTGGCTTAGGAGTCTGTTCCCTCACCCTTGCTCTGGAAGGGGTCTTCTGAGGACAGACAGCTCTGTAGCTCAGCGCTCACAGCATAGGAATGAAACCGTTTAGATACCACGATTCGCTGGGATTGGATGCTAGGGGGTCCGGCTTGAATTCACCCGCTTAGACACAGCTACTCATCCGTAGCTTGGGTAGAAAAATATTTTTTGTCTTCAAACTTGTGTTGCGTTCTGGGTTTGTTGACTTTTTAGACCTTGGCTGCAGTTTGGGTCACGTAGTCTCCTCTGTAAATTCTTCACCCACAGGTTTTATACCCTTGGGTCAGAAGTGGGCGTAACCACCTTTAGGGCAATTCTCTGCGTACCAAGGTCTAGGTTTTTCTCAAATCCAATTTTAGATAACTAACTTCACACTTCATCTGTACCAAAACATTCCCTTTGATTTAGACATTTTCCACACAACATATAATGTATAAACATCAAACATATACTAGGTAAACTCTTCACGTTACAATGTTTTCGTAATAACATCATCTATTAACCTTTAATAACAAAACAAAAATGACATACATTTTCATATTCCATCTATCGTCATGACCACCATTGTGGCTGACGGAAAACATTGTTCCAATGTCCCTGTATTTCATGTTTAATGTTCTGAGGCTGGTTCTCCATAGTAACAGGACAAAGGAATTTGTCTGTAGCCTGAGATTTACCAGGGGCGTGAGGGGTCATAAAACCCCCACATCTTCAGACCCCTAGATCTCTCCTCCTCTGTTGGGGTTGAGATATACAGTGGGGCAAAAAAGTATTTAGTCAGCCACCAATTGTGCAAGTTCTCCCAATTAAAAAGATGAGAGAGGCCTGTATTTTTTTTATCATAGGTACACTTCAACTATGACAGACAAAATTAGAAAAAAAATCCAGAAAATCACATTGTAGGATTTTTAGTGAATTTATTTCCAAATGATGGTGGAAAATATGTATTTGGTCACCAACAAACAAGCAAGATTTCTGGCTCTCACAGACCTGTAACTTCTTCTTTAAGAGGCTCCTCTGTCCTCCACTCGTTACCTGTATTAATGGCACCTGTTTGAACTTGTTATCAGTATAAAAGACACCACAACCTCAAACAGTCACACTCCAAACTCCACTATGGCCAAGACCAATGAGCTGTCAAAGGACACCAGAAACAAAATTGTAGACCTGCACCAGGCTGGGAAGACTGAATCTGCAATAGGTAAGCAGCTTGGTTTGAAGAAATCTACTGTGGGAGCAATTATCAGGAAATGGAAGACATACAAGACCACTGATAATCTCCCTCGATCTGGGGCTCCATCCATGATCTCACTTCGTGGGGTCAAAATGATCACAAGAACGGTTAGCAAAAATCCCAGAACCACACGGGGGGACCTAGTGAATGACCTGCAGAGAGCTGGGACCAAAGCAACAAAGCCTACCATCAGTAACACACTACGCCGCCAGGGACTCAAATCCTGCAGTGCCAGATGTGTCCCCCTCCTTAAGCCAGTACATGTCCAGGCCCGTCTGAAGTTTGCTAGAGAGCATTTGGATGATCCAGAAGAAGATTGGGAGAATGTCATATGGTCAGATGAAACCAAAATATAACTTTTTGGTAAAAACTCAACTCGTCGTGTTTGGAGGACAAAGAACACCATACAAAGAACACCATACCTACTGTGAAGCATGGGGGTGAAAACATCATGCTTTGGGGCTGTTTTTCTGCAAAGGGACCAGGACGACTGATCCGTGTAAAGGAAAGAATGAATGGGGCCATGTATCGGGAGATTTTGAGTGAAAACCTCCTTCCATCAAACGTGGCTGGGTCTTTCAGCATGACAATGATCCCAAACACACCGCCCGGGCAACGAAGGAGTGGCTTCGTGAGAAGCATTTCAAGGTCCTGGAGTGGCCTAGCCAGTCTCCAGATCTCAACCCCTTAGAAAATCTTTGGAGGGAGTTGAACGTCCGTGTTGCCCAGCAACAGCCCCAAAACATCACTGCTCTAGAGGAGATCTGTGAAAACCTTGTGAAGACTGTTGAAAACGTTTGACCTGTGTCATTGCCAACAATAATAATATAATAATAATATAAGGGTATATAGGGTATATAACAAAATATTGAGATAAACTTTTGTTATTGACCAAATACTTATTTTCCACCATAATTTGCAAATAAATTCATTAAAAATCGTACAATGTGATTTTCTGGATTTTTTTTTCTAATTTTGTCATAGTTGAAGTGTACCTATGATGAAAATTACAGGCCTCTCTCATCTTTTTAAGTGGGAGAACTTGCACAATTGGTGGCTGACTAAATACTTTTTTGCCCCACTGTAATCTGCAGGGTTGTGTTCTCCTGTAACCTGACCTGATCAAGACAGTCATGACAGCTCTATTCCATGTATTTTTATACCCCCACAAACTACCTAGTCCTTGTCGATGTCAAGCATAACCATGACATGATGCAGCTACCACCATTGCTGAATATATGAAGAGTGGTACTCAGTGACGTGTTGTGTTGGATTTGGCTCAAACATACGTTTTTATCCGGGACATAAAGTTAATTTCTTTGCCCCATGTTTTGCAGTTTTATTTAGTGAGTTATTGCAAACAGGATGCATGTTTTGGAATATTTTTTCATAATGTTGTTGTTCCATCCTCAGTTTTCTCCTATCACAGCCATTAAACTCTGTAACTATTTTAAAGTCACCATTGGCCTCATGGTGAAATCCTTGAGCGGTTTCCTTCCTCTCTGGCAACTGAGTTAGGAAGGACACCTGTGTCTTTGTAGTGACTGAGTGTATTCATACACCATCCAAAGTGTAATTATTTACTTCACCATGCTCAAAAGGATATTCAGTCTGCTTTTTTTAACCATCTACCAATAGGTGTCCTTCTTTGCTTGGCATTGGAAAACCTCCCTGGTCATTGTGGTTGAATCTGTCTGAAATTCACTGCTCGACTGAGGGACCTTACAGTTAATTGTATGTGTGGGATACAGAGATGAGGTAATCATATAAAAATCATGTTAAACACTATTATTGCACACAGAGTGAGTTCATGCAACTTATTATGTAACTTGCAAAGTACATTTTTACTCTTGAACCGTACGGCTTGCCATAACAAAGGAGTTGAATATTTATTAACTTAAGACATATCAGCTTTTAATTTTTTATTAATTTGTAACAAATTCTACAAACATAATTCCACTTTGACATTATGGAATATTGTGTGTATGCCAGTAACACAAAATCTACATTTTATAAATGTACAATTCAGGCTGTAACACAGCAAAATGGGGCAAAAAGTCCAGGGGTGTGAATACTTTCGGAAGACATTGTATGTTAAGCCTGACCTGATTTACATACCACATGTTCACAGTGATGGAGAGGACCAAACAGACAACATTTCTCTACTAACAATAATGATTTATTTCAGATTGATTATTCATCATTTGTGAGCTTTAAAATTGGAACTATTAAGGTGTATTGAATATAATGATGGATTTAAAGACTTTTCCAATTGTTTTTAGAATTGTGATAGGCTGTAATTCACTGTGATGGAGACAGAATATAAGCAAGATAATAAACCACTTAAAATGATCATCTAGATTGGTTTGATTCACTCTCCCCAATGGCTTTAACTGAATATGCTACTATAGAATAAGAGTTATCTATTTGTGTGAGCTAACAGTTCAATGTGACACACATAGTTCTCTGATGATTTTGCAATTTAATTTTCAATTACTTTAAAAAAACTGTGTAAACATTCATTAACACAGCACCTGCAAACCATTTCGCAAAAAGTGCAAATCTATTTCACTCCACTTAAACCCGAACCTGTTCTGAAGTTGTGGAACTATTTTCCTCCATTTGTCGAAAGATTGGACAGGAATTTGTGACACTCACTGGAATTGCATTCCAGAGTGATTCCTCACACACACATACCGTGAGAGGGGAGGATATCATGTAATTGAAAACGGGCTTGTGTTCATTGGACATCTCATGCCTTTCAGTTCAGTTTCACAGCTGGGGTGCTGCCAGCTTCTGTGTGGTTCTCATGTAATATATTTTAGTTTGGAGTGTAAGTATTCATAACTGAATCATGAGAAATTGAGAAACCTATCCAAACAAAAACACAGAGACCTAGAAAACCTGAGCCGATACCTTCACTATGGTGAATCACTAAAACAAGACAGAAATACACAACGGAAAAAGAAGGAACAGCACGTCAGAAATCAGCTCAATGTAGTTGAAGAATCTACAGAATCTAACCACTTCTGGGAAAATTGGAAAACTCTAAGCAAACAATAATATAAAGAGTAAGTAAAGCTGTTGAATTGCGACTCCACCTTGTCTCTATATTGACGTTTTGCCTGTTTGATTGCCTTACGGAGGGAATAACTACACTGTTTGTATTCGGCCATATTCCCAGTCAGCTTGCCATGGTTAAATGCGATGGTTCGCGCTTTCAGTTTTGCGCGATTGCTACCATCTATCCACGGTTTCTGGTTAGGGTAGGTTTTAATAGTCACAATGAGTACAACATCTCCTATACACTTCCTGATGAATTCCGTCACCATATCAGTGTATTCGTTGATGTTATTGTCGGAGGCTACCCGGAACATATCCCAGTCCACGTGTTCAAAACAATCTTGAAGCGTATATTCCGATTGGTCAGAACAGCGTTGAATAATCCTTAGCACGGGTACTTCCTGTTTGAGTTTCTGCCTATAGGAAGGGAGGAGCAAAATGGAGTTGTGGTCAGATTTGCCGAAGGGAGGGCGGGGGAGGGCCTTGTAGGCATCCTTGATGTTGGAGTATCAGTGGTCGAGTGTTTTAGCAGTGCGAATACTACAGTCTATGTGTTGATAGAACTTCGGTAGCATTTTCATAAAATTTGCTTTGTTAAAATCCCTAGCTACAATAAATGCAGCCTCAGAATATGTGGTTTCCAGTTTGCATAAAGTCCAGTGAAGTTCTTTGAGGGCCGTCATGGTATCAGCTTGGGTGTGAATACACATGGCTGTGACTATAACCGAAGAGAATTCTCTTGGGAGGTAATACGGTCGGCATTTGATTGTGAGGTATTCTAGGTAGGGTGAACAAAAGGACTTCAGTTCCTGTATGTTATCACAATCACACCATGAGTAGTTAATCATGAAACATACACCCCCACCCTTCTTCTTATTCCCGGAGAGATATTTATTCCTGTCTGCGCGATGAACTGAGAACCCAACTGTCTGTACGGACTTAGAGAGTATATGCCGAGAGAGCCATGTTTTCTGTGAAACAGAGTATGTTATAATCGCTGATGTCTCTCTGGAAGGAAATCCTCGGCCTCAGCTCGTCAACTGTCACGTTCTGTCCATCGTTCGTAGGTGTTTTCCTTGTTTTAGTGTTGGTCAGGACGTGAGCTGGGTGGGCATTCTATGTTGTGTGTCTGGTTTGTCTATTTCTATGTTTGGCCTGATATGGTTCTCAATCAGAGGCAGGTGTTAGTCATTGTCTCTGATTGGGAACCATATTTAGGTAGCCTGTTTTGTGTTGGGTTTTGTGGGTGATTGTTCCTGTCTCTGTGTTTGCACCAGATAGGACTGTTTAGGTTTTCACTTTTCTTGTTTTATATAGTCTGTTCATGTATAGTCGTCTTTATTAAAAACATGAATAACCACCACGCTGCATTTTGGTCCGCCTCTCTTTCACCAGAAGAAAACCCTTACATCAACTCTATTATCCAGAGACTGAACATTAGCGAGTTATATACTCAGAAGTGGTGGGTGATGTGCGAGCCTCCTGAGTCGGACTAGAAGTCCACTCCGAGTACCTCTTCTGGATCTGCCTCTGGAAACAGTTCAATTGCCCTGGGGGATACGAACAAAGGATCCGAATCGGAAAAGTCATATATCTGGTCGTAATGCTGGTGAGGTGAGTTTTTCCTGGCTGTATGTAATAACACAAAATGTTTTCTGGCCTAGTAATGTAAGAACACATGTAAAAAACAAAATACTGTAACGTTGCCTAGGGGCTAGAAGCACGGCTGCCCACTCTATCAGCCCTATTTTCCTACAATCCCCTCCTGTGCTAATAGCCCTCTCTCAGAAATCCATTCATCCCAATAACAGGGGTAAAAGTCAGAGATAAGTTAGAGCAGACTACCTTCTGTTGTGTATGTGTGTGTGTTTGTGTTGCTTCAATGTGCTCATAGCCCTTTTGAAGATGCTATCTCTAAATCTAAATTTTATGGATGAACAGGAATAAATCTGCCCCCAGTGTGTGTGTGTGTGTGTGTGTGTGTGTGTGTGTGTGTGTGTGTGTGTGTGTGTGTGTGTGTGTGTGTGTGTGTGTGTGTTTTTGCAGTCGGTTTTTGAAGCAGCTACTACAGGTCAATGGGTATCACTGGAAAGGCAAGGACAGTTTCAACTTTATCTCCAAAAGAACAGCACTGATGGACGGACACAGAGAGAGAAGTGTGTTGAGAGAGACACAGTGAGAGGTTGTGGGTGAGAGCAAGCAATAGAAATAAAGATATATGAATGAAGAGAAATAAAGAAGGAGAGAAACAAATACTTTTTGTCCAGGTCAGTAGAGACGCCACAGTTCGAGTACCCGTTGCAGCTCGCTGTGTCTCCTGCTACACTGACATACCTCAGCCTAGGTTCTCCCCTCTGGCTCCTCTCCTACAGGATCAGGAAAGACAGAGGATGGAGGAGCTGTATGTGTACGCATTATTGCATGCGTGTCTGTGTCTCTGTGCATGTGTGTTAGTGTGTGTACGTGTGTGTGTATGCCTGTGTGTGTGGATGTTGTTGCCCATGCCCTATAGGACTATAAAGAAAAGCAGAAAGAGACAGACAGAGAGATAGAGCTCTGCTTTTAAAGCTCTGCCTCCACCATGATGCTGTATTCAGTCAGACAAGCCAGCAGCTCATCTTTAATTGTTTGAGTTTATTTTTATTTTTACAGGGACAGTGTACATTAATAAACTTTTCAGTAAAAGTGCCAGTTTTAGCCAGCCGGCTAATTTTTAACCGCAGTCCCTGGGCAGGTTATTAAAAACAATTACAATAACAATACAGACAATCATTGAGCAGTGAGCACACGCAGAGCCACGTAGTACAAGCAAGACGTAGCACGCAGACAGAGCAACAAATCACAAAAAGCAACAAGACAAAATCCATAAAAGCAACAAAGTGTTTCCACACCTCACAAGCTACAGACAACATGGAAAGCGGCAACACAAACTAGGGATTATGTTCACAAATCTGATTGGCCTTTAGCCATGTCTTCATGTTTTTGTGAAAGTGTGATAGGTGGTGCAGTTATGTGTGTCTGATGGCAGTGTATTTCAAACATGGGAAGCTCTCACATAGAAAGCAGATTGACTAAAGGTGCTTTTCCTTAAGGGAACTATACAGTCACCTCTCATGGCAGACCTTATGGATCTGCTGCCATATGTTTGGGGTTTCTGTTTAACAAAAGTACTGAGTGGAGGGAGAGCCAGGCCATTTAGGATCCTGAATACAAGACATCCGTTGGTGTATTGCACAAGATTTTTCCAACTCAAGAGCTCAATGGCTATTGTGCTTCCTATCAAGCACTTTGAGAGCCTGTTTGTAGACAGACTGAATGGGTTTTAATGTTGTACAGCAAGCTTGGCCCCAACTTGTCAAGCAGTATGTTAAGTGGGGGTGTATCATAGATTTGAAGTACTGTTTTGCTACCTCTGTTGTCAAACAATGTCGTATTAATCGGAAATTAGTGAGGTTGAAATTGGTTATTTGAATGACCTTTTTCACCTGCTTTTTAAAAGAGAGGTTGGAATCAAGTATGATGCCAAGGTACTTAAAATCAGATACCACCTGGAGCTCCTCCCGACACATAGACATCTGGCTCAGTAGCATCAGATACCAGCTGGAGCTCCTCCCGACACATAGACATCTGGCTCAGTAGCATCAGTTGCAATCTTTGTGAAGAACATGTAGACAGTTTTTTTTTTCACATTGAAATGCAAACATGAGTCACTGAGCCACTTTGTAACCTGGACCATTACAGTGGTGAGTTCTTGTGCAGGTTGTTGTTTTCTCTTTGCATGCACATATATCATCTGCATACATTTGAACTTCCGACCCAGTACAGACAGAAGGCAGATCGTTAATGTACAGGCTGAGCAGGAGGAGCCCCAGTACTGACCCTTGGGGCACACCCACTTCATAGCTAAGAGTGGGCGACAGCTCAGTGCTCACTCTGACCCACTGAGTTCTGCTTTCAAGGTATGATTTCATCCATCTCAAGGCATTGGGGGAAAAGTTGAACTTGGACAATTTTGTGATGAAAACCTCATGGTTAACAGTGTCAAAAACCTTCCTTAGGTCCAGAAACACAGCTCCAACAACGACCCGTTTGTCCACTTCACATTTTCCAGCAGAAAGCAGTTGGCCGTTTCTGTGGAGTGTTTACCTCTGAAGCCAAACTGCATGGAGTGTAATCTGAAGGGGCTGTTGCTGAGGTGGGCAATCATTTGCTCTGCTACATACTTTTCAACAACCTTTGACACCACAGGTAGTATACTGATGGGCTTGTAGTTACTTACGTCAGCAGGGTCACCCGATTTAAAGATGGCTGTTATTATGGCCGACTTCCATACCCCTGGAAACACCCCCTGACAAATAGATGTGTTGACCTTAGTAATCGGGCCAATGAGTGACTCTTTGTAGTTTTTAAGAAAGGCAGAGTCCAGGCCAAACACATCTTTGGCTTTAGAGTTATTTTGTGAGCTAATCACCTTGTTCACAAAGTAGGAATTGAAGGCTATTGCTATTTCGAATGCATCCTTTGTTAGAATTTTTTTCTATTGTGTTATTGACTGTATGTTTGTTTATTCCATGTGTTCACAGCTGTGTTGTTGTTTTGACGCACTGCTTTGGTTTATCTTGGCCAGGTCGCAGTTGTAAATGACATTTTGTTCTCAACTGGCCTACCTGCTTAAATAAAGGTGAAATAAAAAATAAAGATTGTCATTCACCATGATTTGTAGTCTTTTTGCAGTGTTACTATGGTCTTTCCCAGTTAACTTTTTAAAATTCTCCCAGGTCAATTTAGAATGTCCCTTTGCTTCACCAATTATGTGAATAAAAACGTTTGCCTTGGCCTGTCTGATTTCTTTCATCACCTTATTTCTCAACATGGTAAACCTACGTCTGTCATGCTCTAATTTGGACTTTAGGGCTGTTTTTAGAACATGATCTCGTTCTTTCATCAGTTTCCAGATTTCTCCATTTAGCCCAGGAAGAGTGCTCTTTTGGCCAGGTTTGGATTTGATTTTCTTTAGGAAACCATTTATTGTAGTCTGGATTGTGGATAGAAAAACCTGACTTTCAGCTTCCACGTCTGTATAAGACAAGAGATCATTCCAGTTAATTACCTTGATTGCTTTTTCAAAATAATTTAATTCACTCTGAGTTGACCAGGCTTTCTAACAGTAGAGAGGTTAAACCTGCTCTTAGAAAGCTTTCTGGCTATAAGTGTCAGAATATGATCAGATAGCCCAGTAACCATATTTAAGGATTTAGTCACTCTCTCTGGTTTATTACTGAACACCAAATCAATCTGTGTTTTAGAGCAACAAGTCACCCTGGTTGGCCCTTTAACTAGCTGTGTAAGGTCAAAGGCATTAGTGATCCGTTTGAGGGTTTTCCTACAAGACTTTTCTTCATAATTAATGTTAAAATCTCCCATTAAGATGACCTCTTTCAAAAAAATCACATTCCCTAAGCATGTTATTAAACTGATCAAAAAACACACTTTTGGTGGAAGGTGGCCTATACATTCCAATAAGGGTAAAAGTCATTTGGGGAGACAGTGTAACATTCAGGCCATGACCACTCAGGCACAGTCAGAGCAGCATATGGAGAGGTTTTATGGAGCCGTGTCTCTGAGAGGCAGAGTAAGTCAAGGTTGGAGTCTGTGAGAAGATGTTGAATTCGATCATTTTTTGAAATGACACTGCGAATGTTCAAGTGCCACCCTAGTAGTCCCTTGGGCTTAGCGACCTGGATATGTTTGGAGAGTCAAATTCCATCTTAGAGCCGGGTGACCCGAGAGAAACCACAGGACCATAGCACTTACCCAGTTCCGGAGCGGTGACGATCAGTGGACGAGGCCATCCACTGCTTTCCACTTCGGTGAGAATCGATGGCTCGGTGATGTTAGGCCCAGGGTTGAGTTGCACATCCCTGGAGAGAAGGAGGGTAGTGAACAGGTAGTTTAACCGTTTCCGATAAATGTTGGACTTGTGTTTGTTCCGCCTAAGCGGTTCAGTGGAATAGGGAGCGAGGTAGACTTGGTCATTATTCAGAACATTATGGTATGCTGTGTACTGTCCGCTCCCGTGGAACGGTGAACCAATGTGTTTGGTGTTGATATTCTCTGGCAGTATTGTCATCCCAGCAAGGACGAACTGAGATTATCAGTATAACAGCTACACAACTGACAATCATGACAATGTACTGGAGATAAAACACATAATTGAGCTTTAAATCTTTGCATGAGTTACTTAGCTGGGGTCAGCTTACACCTGATGTTTTAGATAAAATAACAGCATCTGTAGGAGAAGCGGCACCTGCCGCAACACCCTACTTCCGTCTGCCATTTTTTTTCTTCTAACTGATGGGTCAATGCATCAAGAATGTAAACCCCAGTAGAAAGAGAGGAGGGAGAGAGAGAAAGAGAAGGAGAATGAGAGAGCGAGAGTAAAGAGAACAGAGGAGTGGAGAGATGAGGAGAGAGAAGGAGGGAGAGGTGTTCAGCAGGGTTCAACACAGACACCAAGTGGAGTATTCAGGGCTCTACCTTCTCTCTCTCTCTCCATCTCTCCCCCTCTCTCTCTGTTTCTTTCTCTCTGCCCACTGTGCCATCTCTCTTCTGGACACAGAATGTGAACTGAAACTGGCTAACTTTTTCGTAAACTTTTTCTGGTCTATGGTGCAGCTAAATTCACATTTTTTATTGAGCTACACTCACTGCCTATTCAAAGTCAATATTACAGCAGCCTTACAAATGAACAAAACTAAACTCTGACCTATATCCTTCCAGTACAGCAGTCTTTTTGAGATAGGGACACTATTACAAAAGCAGTAATTCAGTCAAGATCCAGTTGTTAAATACAGATTCATCAACAGAGGTCATCAACATTGATAAAGGTCAAAAATACAGTTCTGATGAGTGTAACGGCTGCATAATGGAGTGAGATACTCAACTATTTTTTAAATAAAAACAAATCCATAAAATATTGTCTGTATTATAGCACATAAACAATTATGTAATGAGAGACAGAACATCTATGGAATCCAGATGGATTCCGTTGGTGGCACCTCAGCTATTCAATTGAATGTCAAATATGACATGTTTTCTTCTTTGAATGATACATGCCGGCGTATGTCGCAAGTCATGACTTCACAGGAGAGCCGTGTGAATGTAAAACATATTTTTGGCAGGACGGAGAGTGATGGGGTACTGCATCAGATGACCTGGCCTCCACAATCACCAAACCTCAATTGAAATGGTTTGGGATGAGTTGAACCGCAGTGAAGGAAAAGCAGCCAACAAGTGCTCAGCATATGTGGGAACTCCTTCAAGACTGCTGGAAAAGCATTCCTCATGAAGCTGGTTGAGAGAATGCCAAGAGTGTGCAAAGCTGTCATCAAGGCAAAAGGTGGCTACTTTGAGGAATCTCAAATATAAAATATATTTTAATTTGTTTAACACTTTTTTGGTTACTACATGATTCCATATGTGTCATTTCGTAGTTTTCACGTCTTCACTATTATTCTACAATGTACAAATAAAGAAAAACCCTTGAATGAGTAGGTGTGTCCAAACTTTTGACTGGTACTGTACATACGGATATAATTTAATAAATTACCATGACATTTCACACTTTTCCGGATAGGTAAGTCCAGGAGACAATGTGGTTTGCACAGGTAATCAAATGAATATTGTATTTTTCTATTTTGAAAATGGATCAAGCACACACTAACGAAACCTCAAAACACCATAACCAGGCAGGTAGTTGAGTGGAACCCACAGGGTTGGCCACCCGAAGACGACATGGAGACGGACAAATGAGCAGGAGATGAAGAACCACCGTAATGAGGTCAAGACAACAGCCCAGAACAGAGTCAGCTGGAGATGCACTGTTGAGTCCCTCTGCTCCACTAGGAGCTTAAAGAATAATAATATACATTTTGAAAGCAATCGGTGAAGTGGCCATTAGTTGACAAATAGAGCATCCACTTCTCAAATATAGAGAAATTATGGCAAAGAGACGTGTATTCTCAGGTGGGCGTGGCTTGAGCCTTGCTACTTACACCATCACAGACCCAGGTCACTCATTCTTTTTCTCCATGGAGAGAAAGAGACTGAAAAATGAAAAGAGAGAGACATAGTGATAAAAGAGAGTGAGTAAGAGACACTGAAAGGTAGAATGCGAGAGAGGGAGAGAGTGAGAGACAGACTGAAAGACAGCGATGAAAAGAGAGAGAGGAAGACGGACAGACACTGAAAGGTAGAGCATGAGAGAGAGAGAGACATAGCAACAACTAGACAGAGAAATAAAGATAGACATATAAGGAGATAGGGAGCGCATATGAGAGAGAAATAGAGAGAAAGATGGAGAGAGGGAGAAATGGAGACAAAGAAAAATATCAAAAGGGAGAGAGATGGAGAAAAAGACAGATATAGACAGAGAGACAGAGAGATAAAGGAATAGAGTTAGAAGGAAGGATGTCCTCTCCTCCCCTGTCAGTCCCAGATTCTGGACTGAGTAATATTCCTAACAGCACCATTAGCTGACATCTCCAGATAACAAAAGGAGGATGAATCAGTATTCAGCTCGTGGCGCTGGGCTGTGCCTCTCCTTTATCACAGGGCCACTGTGGCCTTCCTCTAAAGGTGAGGTTAAAACGCAGATTACGCCTTGTTCCAGCACACCTCCTCTAATGAACCTTATCTCTCTTCCCCAAATTCTCATCTCTTTATTCTCTCCATTTCTACCTCTCATATGCAAACGTGCATGGACGGTCTACTCTCTCTCCTATCTCTCTCTGTCGATAATTTATTTCTCTATTCCCTTACCCCTCATCCCTACCAATTAGGGTAGAATATTTCCCTGGTATTTTATAAATGTTCCATCCGTATTTTTACAAACGTTCCATCCCGAGAATAAATCACTTTTTCCCAGGTAACCTGGTATTTCCCACCAAACTCGGAAGTGTCATTCAAAAGCATTATAAAGCATATGTCTGGATTTGATTAGAGCTTTGATCAGCATGAAAATTCGTATCTGATACTACCTAAGCCTGATGAGACATATTTGAAATACATTTTATGAGCCCTACATTAACATTTAATGAGCCCAAGCCCAAAAAAGCCCAAATGTGACTCACCACCTGGATTCGGTCTTATGTAGCAACATTTTTAAGTTCAGTTTTTTACATTGGATAAAAGTAGAGACTCAGAGCTACAAAATGGTATATCATACAAAACATTTTTGAGGAACAATGGGAAAGTAATTCTACTTTGAAAGTTGATACACTTGTAACTCACTTTTGAGAAAAGGGCCTTTGAATGTTTTGGTACCTACTAAAGAGCTATCCTATCTCTACACCCATTCAGCATTGTTCACACCCTCTTAAGCCAGCCCCACCCATCCCTAAGGATCCACATGAGGTTATGTGATAAAGACTAAAAGTGGTACAATAAGGAAAGCAATAGCCTACAATAAGGAAAAATTCCAGGTAAACAGTAAGGTTCCAGATAAAGATATTTTATAAATATTAGATGACACCCAGATACACTTGTCTAAATTGATGGGTCATGTGAAATAAAAGCTGTAACCCCCAGCCACATCCAGTTGGTTAAAAAGTACTAAATTGTCATACTTGAGTAAAAGTATAAACCATTTCAAATTCCTTATAATAAACTGCACAATTATATTAATATGACTGAGCAAAAATGCAAATGCTTTCCGTTTGAGTTATATTAGGTTTTATTTTCATCGTTTGTATATATAAAAGACAGATAGCCAGGGGCACAATGTCCTTAAGTATCAAAAGTAAAAATATAAACCATTTCAACTTCCTTATATTAAGCAAACCAGATGGCACAATTGTATTATCTTTTACTGATGGATAGCCAGGGACACACTCCAACACTCAAACATCATTTACAAACAAAGCATTTGTGTTTAGTGAGTCTGCCAGATCAGAGGCAGTATGGATTTTATGGATTTTATTTCACCTTTATTTTACCAGGTAGGCTAGTTGAGAACAAGTTCTCATTTGCAACTGCAACCTGGCCAAGATAAAGCATAACAGTGTGAACAGACAACAACACAGAGTTACACATGGAGTAAACAATAAACAATAAACAAGTCAATAACATAGTAGAAAAAAAACAATCTATATACATTGTGTGCAAAAGGCATGAGGAGGTAGACAATAAATAGGCCATAGGAGTGAATAATTACAATTTAGCAGATGTGCAGGTAGAGATACTGGTGTGCAAAAGAGCAGAAAAGTAAATAAAATAAAAACAGTATGGGGCTGAGGTAGGTAATTTGGGTGGGCTATATACCGATGGACTATGTACAGCTGTAGCGATCGGTTAGCTGCTCAGATAGCAGATGTTTAAAGTTGGTGTGGGAGATAAAAGTCTTGAACTTCAGAGATTTTACAATTCGTTCCAGTCGCAGGCAGCAGAGAACTGGAAGGAAAGGCGGCCAAATTAGGTTTTGGCTTTAGAGATGATCAGTGAAATACACCTGCTGGAGCGCGTGCTACGGGTGGGTGTTGCCATCGTGACCAGTGAACTGAGATAAGGCGGAGCTTTACCTAGCATAGACTTGTAGATGACCTGGAGCCAGTGGGTCTGGCGACGAACATGTAGCGAGGGCCAGCCGACTAGAGCATACAGGTCGCAGTGGTGGGTGGTATAAGGTGCTTTAGTAACAAAACGGATGGCACTGTGATAAACTGCATCCAGTTTGCTTAGTAGAGTATTGGAAGCTATTTTGAAGATGATATCATCGAAGTTGAGGATCGGTAGGATAGTCAGTTTTACTAGGGTAAGTTTGGCGGCGTGAGTGAAGGAGGCTTTGTTGCGAAATAGAAAGCCGACTCTTGATTTGATTTTGGATTGGAGATGTTTGATATGAGTCTGGAAGGAGAGTTTGCAGTCTAGCCAGACACGTAGGTACTTATAGATGTCCACATATTCTAGGTCGGAAGCATCCAGGGTGGTGATGCTAGTCGAGCGTGCGGGTGCAGGCAGCGAACGGTTGAAAAGGATACATTTGGTTTTTACTAGCGTTTAAGAGCAGGTGGTGGCCACGGAAGGAGTGTTGTATGGCATTGAAGCTCATTTGGAGGTTAGATAGCACAGTGTCCAAGGAAGGGCCAAAAGTATACAGAATGGTGTCGTTTGCGTAGAGGTGGATCAGGGAATCGCCTGCAGCAAGAGCAACATCATTGATATATACAGAGAAAAGAGTCGGCCCGAGAATTGAACCCTGTGGTACCCCCATAGAGACTGCCAGAGGACCGGACAACATGCCCTCCGATTTGACACACTGAAATCTGTCTGCAAAGTAGTTGGTGAACCAGGCAAGGCAGTCATTATAAAAACCGAGGCTACTGAGTCTGCCGATAAGAATATGGTGATTGACAGAGTCGAAAGCCTTGGCCAGGTCAATGAAGATGGCTGCACAGTACTGTCTTTTATTTGTGGCGGTTATGATATCGTTTAGTACCTTGAGCGTGGCTGAGGTGCACCCGTGACCGGCTCGGAAACCGGATTGCACAGCGGAGAAGGTACGGTGGGATTTGAGATGGTCAGTGATCTGTTTGTTGACTTGGCTTTCGAAGACCTTAGATAGGCAGGGCAGGATGGATATAGGTCTGTAACAGTTTGGGTTTAGGGTGTCTCCCCCTTTGAAGAGGGAGATGACCGCGGCAGCTTTCCAATCTTTAGGGATCTCAGATGATATGAAGGAGAGGTTGAACAGGTTGGTAATAGGGGTTGCGACAATGGCGGCGGACAGTTTCAGAAAGCTGCTGGCCGAGGTTGGAGTAGCCAGGAGGAAGGCATGGCCAGTCGTTGAGAAATGCTTGTTGAAGTTTTCGATTATCATGGATTTATCCGTGGTGACCGTGTTACCTAGCCTCAGTGCAGTGGTCAGCTGGGAGGAGGTGCTCTTGTTCTCCATGGAGTTTACAGTGTCCCAGAACTTTTTGGAGTTAGAGCTACAGGATGCAAATTTCTGCTTGAAAAAGCTGGCCTTTGCTTTCCTGACTGACTGCGCGTATTGGTTACTGACTTCCCTGAACAGTTGCATATCGCGGGGACTATTCGATGCTATTGCAGTCCACCACAGGATGTTTTTGTGCTGGTCGAGGTCAGTCAGGTCTGGAGTGAAACAAGGGCTATATCTGTTCTTAGTTCTGCATTTTTGGAACGGAGCATGCTGGTCTAAGATGGTGAGGAAGTTACTTTTAAAGAATGTCCAGGCATCCTCAACTGACGGGATGAGGTCAATATCCTTCCAGGATACCCGGGCCAGGTCGATTAGAAAGGCCTGCTCGCAGAAGTGTTTTAGGGAGCGCTTGACAGTGATGAGGGGTGGTCGTTTGACCGCGGACCTGTAGTGGATACAGACAATGAGGCAGTAATCGCTGAGATCCTGATTGAAGACAGCAGAGGTGTGTTTGGAGGGCAAGTTGGTCAGGATAATGTCATTAGGGTGCCCATGTTTACGGATTTAGGGTTGTACCTGGTGGGTTCCTTGATGATTTGTGTGAGATTGAGGGCATCTAGCTTAGATTGTAGAACTGCCGGGGTGTTAAGCATATCCCAGTTTAGGTCACCTAACATAACAAACTCTGAAGCTGGATGGGGGGCGATCAATTCACAAATGGTGTCCAGGGCACAGCTGGGAGCTGAGGGGGGTCGGTAGCAGGCGGCAACAGTGAGAGACTTATTTCTGGAGAGATTCATTTTTAAAATTAGAAGTTCGAACTGTTTGGGTATAGACCTGGAAAGTATGACAGAACTTTGCAGGCTACCTCTGCAGTAGATTGCAACTCCTCCCCCTTTGGCAGTTCTATCTTGACAGAAAGTATTATAGTTGGTTATGGAAATCTCAGAATTTTTGGTGGCCTTCCTAAGCCAGGATTCAGACACGGCAAGGACATCAGGGTTGGCAGAGTGTGCTAAAGCAGTGAGTAAAACAAACTTAGGGAGGAGGCTTCAGATGTTGACATGCATGAAACCAAGGCTTTTTCGATCACAGAAGTCAACAAATGAGGGTGCCTGGGGACATGCAGGGCCTGGGTTTACCTCCACATCACCCGAGGAACAGAGAAGGAGTAGGATGAGGGTGCGGCTAAAGGCTATCAAAACTGGTCGCCTAGAGCATTGGGGACAAGGAATAAAAGGAGCAGATTTATGGGCGTGGTAGAATATATTCAGGGCATAATGTGCAGACAGGGGTATGGTGGGGTGCGGGTACAGCAGAGGTAAGCCCAGGCACTGGGTGATGATAAGAGAGGTTGTATCTCTGGACATGCTGGTTATAATGGGTGAGGTCACCGCATGTGTGGGAGGTGGGACAAAGGAGGTATCAGAGGTATGAGGAGTGGAAGTTGGGGCTCCATTGTAAACTAAAACAATGATAACTAACCTGAACAACAGTATACAAGGTATATTGATATTTGAGAGAGACATACAGCAAGGCATAAAGTAATCGCAGGTCTTGATTGGGAGAGCTAGCTAAAACAACAGGTGAGACAACAACAGCTAGTCAGCTAACACAACAACAGCAGGTAAAATGGCGATGACTAGGCAGAGAGGGTAGGATTAACTACACACAGAGCCTGAGTTCACGGCTGGGGCCGACAGATAAAACATAAATAAACAGAATGGAGTACCGTGATTAATGGACAGTCCAGCAGGCATCAGCTATGTAGCCAAGTGATCATAGTGTCCAGGGGTCAGCAGTAGATGGAACAGGGAAGCCGCCACTACGCTAGCACGCGGGCGACTAACTGGTGCTAGCTTCGTGGCAGTGGCGTTAGCCACTATAGCCAATCGGTAGAAGCGGTGATCCGGTGCCAAGGTCCAGAGTTTACAGCTAGGATCTGGTGGAGTATTGGGCTCTAGCCGTGTATGAGTGGGGTTCGGGTGAACAGCTGAGTAGGCTGGGGGGTGGGCCTCAGGGATAGCTTCGTTATTGGGTGCCACAGAGGGTGCAAGCTAGCTGTGAAGATTAGAAGTCGTGGCCCAGGGATTACGGCAGGAATCCGGCGTTGTTGTGGAGAGACAGTCCGATACTGGTAGATTGGTGAGTAATATCCAGGCTAAGAACAGGGCTGGTATCTGTGCAGAAGGTAAAAGCCGCTAGCAGTGGCTAAGAATGACTAAATAGCTGGTAGCTAATTAGCTAGTTAGCTTCTGGAGGTTCTTGAATGTGTTCTAAAGTAAAAAAAATAATAGCGATTCCGTATCACATTGGGTGAGGCAGGTTACCGGAAAGTATAATCAAATTAAAAATCGAAAAGGGATTGAATTAAAAAAAATATATATATACAAAAAATAAGAAAAATACAAAAGTACATGAGAGGACGAACAAAACACGACTACACTGCTACGCCATCTTGGATATGATGACCAGGGATATTATTTTAATAAGTGTTTGAATTGGACAATTTTCCTGTCAAAATGTAACAAGTACTTTTGGGTGTCAAGGAAAATGTATGTACTAAAAACTACACTATTTTCTTTACGAATGTAGTGAAGTAAAAGTTGCCAAAAATATAAATAGTAAAGTAATGTACAGATACCACAAAAAACAAGTTAAGTAGTACTTTAAAATATTTTGCATGCATGCGCCATATATATAAGTAGTGGACACTTGATACATGTTCACATGTTATTGTTGTGGTATGTCACAAAAACATGTTACGACCACACATATTAATATTCATTTTATATATCAAGTCTTGCTAAGTGGGTGGTCTCTACAGAAGGTGTAACAGGTACAGCCAAATGTTTTCTTGCATAGTAGCAATATCAGAAATAGATGGTGTCAATATGAATAAAATATACAGTATGTACAAGAACAATATCAATAACGATATCAGTGATAAACAAGGTAGTTAGTTATATGCATACAATCAGGGGTAAAGTGGCTGAGCAGCAGGATAACAAAAAATAGCAGCAACGTATGGCATGTGTGTTAAGAGAGTCATGTGAATAGAGGCACTGCAGATAGTTCTGATGACTGGTCCGTCCAAACCACGCATGAACAAGGGCATCTATATTCGGAGAGCCTGTTTCTGTCCTGCCCAACTCCCTGATCTTGCCAAAAAGATAGTTTGTGTCCAGTCCAGGTGGTGATTTTACAGGCAGACCATCTATGGGAGGAAGGACGTCAGCGTTGCGCAGCAGCTGAATCCTGGTCCCGACAGTCCGAACTCACCTTTGTGACAACACCAGGCTCCAGAGCATCGAAGCTGTAAAACAGGGAATAACAAAAAATCTGAAGACATTACAACCCTGCATAACATCAATTCACCTCCCAAGTTTAGATAAGAATAACCTCATACAAATAAAACATTTTTTACCTGAAGTGCTGGTACTGCTTGATTTGTGGCAGCGGCCTGAAGTATTGAGTCAGGTGTTGTTGCCAGCCATAGCTTTTCACCAGCACCGTACCATCCTCCAGTCCAACCAGCTCTGGGATGTTGACCCCTTTCAGTGTTGTCCTTCACAACACCAGCAATCTCAGTCAAAGTGTTCACTCTGGTCTTTCTGAAGCGCTGTTGATGAGGCTGACACACCAGTCAGGGGCAAACTTGGTGTGGCCTGTGATCAGGAAGTGAAGGTCCAGATTGTGGTGGAACTTATGCATAGTCCACCAGGCACAATACCAGAGCACAAATTAGTTATTGTTTTGGCCACTGCAGTTACCACAATTCAGGTCCACATGAGTTTTCCCAATGCCATAGTTGGTGAAGAAATGGTGCATGAAGTTGATGACTGCACTGCTGCCTTTACTTGCTTGGGCCAGCTCTCTTTTTGATGACTATGACTGGTGGATTAGAGTCAGGTGTGTTCTACTGCTGAAAGAAAAATTCCAGACACAAATATTTTTTGCATTATACAATAGATGCGAAATGGCTTTCTGAGATGAGATCACTACACACATTTCATACAGGTAATGTTAGCTACTGTAGCTAGCCAGCCATCTAACATCAGCTGGCTAGCTAACAGAAAGCTTAAACTAGCAATACAAACCAATTGTCATAGCTAGCTAAAGTTAACCAATAAGTTCAATGCTAGCTAGCTAACATTAGGCTATAACTAGCGATGTGAAATGGCATTGAGAAAACATCACTAACGTTACACATACGTTAATGTTAGCTAGCAAGCCAGCCACCTAACCTCAGCTAACGTTAGCTAGCTAACAGCAAGATTTAACTTGGGATCTTTTGTTTAGACATGTCACATTAACATTAGCTAGCTAGCAATTATCACAGAAACCCTAGACCCACTCCAATTTGCATACCGCACCAACATATCCACAGATGATCCACAATCTCTATTGCACTCCACACTGCCCTTTCCCACCTGGACAAAAGGAACACCTATGTGAGAATGCTATTCATTGACTATAGCTCAGAGTTCAAAACCATTGTACCGTCAAAGCTCATCACTAAGCTAAGGACCCTGGGACTAAACACCTCCCTCTGCAATTGGATCCTGGACTTCCTGATGGGCCGCCCCCAGGTGGTAAGGATAGGTAACAACACATCTGCCACACTGATCCTCAACACAGGGGCTCCTCAGGGGTGCGTTCTCAGTCACCTCCTTAACTCCATGTTCACTCATGACTGCACGGCCAGGCACGACTCCATCACCATCATTACGTTTGCTGATAACACAACAGTGGTAGGCCTGACCACCAACAACGGTGTGACAGCCTATAGGGAGGAGGTCAGAGACCTGACCATGTGGTGCAAAGACAGAATCCTCAACATGATCAAGAAAAAAGAGATGATTGTGGACTACAGGAAAAGGAGGACCGAGCACGCCCACATTCTCATCGACGGGGCTGCAGTGGAGCATGTTGAGAGCTTCAAGCTCCTTGGAGTCCACATCACCAACAAACTAACATGGTCGAAGCACACCAAGACAGTCGTGAAGAGGGCACAACAAAGTCTATTCGTCCTCAAGAGACTGAAAAGATTTGGCATGGGTCCTCAGATCTTCAAAAGGTTTTACAGCTGTACCATCAAGTGCATCCTGACGGGTTGCATCACTGCCTGGTATGGCAACTGCTCTGCTTCCGACCGCAAGGCAGTACAGAGGGTAGTGCCTACAGCCCAGTACACACGGGGGCAAAGCTGCCTTCCATCCAGGACCTGGACCAGGTGGTTTCAGAGGAAGGCCCTAAAAATTGTCAAAGACTCCGGCCACCATAGTCATAAACTGTTCTCTCTGCTACTGCATGGCAAGCAGTACCGGAGTGCCAAGTCTAGTTCCAAGAGGCTTCTAAACAGCTTCTACCCCAAGCCATAAGACTCCTGATCAGCTTATCAAATGGTTACCTCTTCTACACTGCTGCTACTCTGTTATTATCTATGCATTATTACTTACCGACATGTACATATTACCTCAATTACCGCAGCACCGGTGCCCCTGCACATTGATTCTGTACCGGTACCCCCTGTATATAGCCCCACTATTGTTATTTACTAATGTTCTTTAATTATTTGTTATTCTTATCTCATACTTTTTTGTGGAATTTTCTTAAAACGGCATTGTTGGTTAAGGGCTTGTAAGTAAGCATTTCACTGTAATGTCTACACATGTTGTATTCGGCGCATGTCACAAATCAAATTTGCTTTGATTTGAAGGTGCAGGAAGTGAGTTTAATAATAACCATGAAGATAAAACAAAACAGAAGAAGTGTATTGAATTGAACCAAAACCAATACTGCCTGATGACTAAGGCTTACTGAAGGCTAAATGAAGGGAGAGTAATCAATGACAGTACACCCCTCCCCCAGCCAGGGGGACAACCCTGAGGGCGAGGAGCCGGTTGACCCAGGCTGCGAAGGTGGAATTCTCAGATGATGTGGAACCAAAATGTTGTCTACTGGATCCCAACACCGCTCCTAGACCGTACCCCTCCCAGTCCACCAGGTACTGGAGCTGACCCCCACGACGTCAGAAGCCCAGGAGGGAACTGATGGCAAAGGTGGGGCTTCCCGCGATGTCCAGGGGAGGCAGAGGGGTGTTGTGGGAGACGACATCAGCCAGGGGACTAGGAACCACCGGCCTGAGAAAGGAATCATGAAAAGAGGGTGAGATCAGGTAGTTAGTGGGGAGCTGTAATCTGTATGTCACCTCATTGACCTTGAATGGCCCTACAAACTGGGGCTCATTTTCTTACAGGGCAGGTGGAGTGGGAGGTTCTTGGTGGAGAGCCAGACGGGAGCCTCACGGTGGTGGCCATCTGCCTGCTCCTTCTGGCAGCAGACTGTGTGCTGGAGCCTCACGTGGATATCGTTCTAAATCTCTTCTGCGTTCCTGAACCACTCATCCACTGCAGGAGCTTCGGTCTGGCTCGGGGTCCACAGAGCCAGGGCTAGCTGATAACACAGAACACACTGGAAGGGAGTCAGCCCGTAGGGGGAGTGATACAATGAATTCTGTGCCTACTCTGCCCAGGGAAGGAATCGGGCCCACTCCCCCTGCGGGTCCTGCCAGTGACTCCTCAGGAACATCCCCAGCTCCTGGTTCATCCTCTCCACCTGCCTGTTAGACTGAGGCCGGTACCCTAGAAGTGAGGCTGACAGTGACCCCCAGCTTCTCATGAAGGCTTTCTATACCTGTGACATGCAATGGGGGCCATTGTCGGAGATGACCTGCTGGAACAGTGCCTCAGCGGCCTGGAAAGTGGTAGAGAGACCAGAGAGAGGGATACAATGGCAGGATTTAGAGAATTTGTCCACAACAACCATAATAGTGGGGAAACCATCAGATGGAGGGAGATCAAGGGGGGGAGTTTCCCTGCTGGAGTGTGTGGGGGAGATTTAGTTTAGACACATACGGAGCGATGTCCTGTGCCAAGGTGAGCCACCAATACTTCGCAGAGATGGATTGAATAGTGTGGGTGATACTTGGGTGTCCAGCGGCGAGGAATGTGTGCGCCCAGGTCAACAGCCGATCCCTCACCTCCATGGGGATGTAGATGCGCTCAGGAGGGCAAGTAGCAGGCGTGGGTTCCTTCTCCAGAGCCTGGAGGATGTCCACATCTACATTCCAAAACACAGGGGGCCAATGACATGGGAGGACAGAATGATGGGCACTCACAGGACTCTCAACCGACGTGGAACCACAAGGTAAGGGAAAGCAGGTCTTCCGGCATCCTGGTGCCCAGGCGTTGATGACTTTGTGTACAGAAGCAGTGAGGACGAGGAGGGGAAGGCTTTCTAGGTGCGTGGGTCCAATGGTGAGGGTGAGGGGTGCTGTGATGTGCATGAAAGTGCCAGAACCCAATGGTTGTTTATCCAGGGCTTGGACCGGAAGAGGAGAGGAGAGCGGGTACGCGGTGATAAAATTCCCTGCGGCACAAGAGTCCACTAGAGCTATAGAGACAACACCTTAGGGACAGCCAGCCAGTGAAATGGAAACCAGGAAGGGTTTGGCAGAAAACGATGAAGAAATGCTCACGCCTACCCTGGGAGAGGGATGATCACGGAGCCGTCCATCTGCCCCAGTGGACTTTGGGTTGGGACGCACCCGACACCACTGAACCCAGTGCCCCTTCTGTCCGCAAAAGCCTCAACTTGGCTTTGCCACTGGGAGGTATGTGACCCCTAACTCCATGGATTCAGGCCGGTGCTCCTGAAGAAGTTTGTCCAGATGGATGGCCATTGCGATGAGTGCATCAAGGGAAAGGTTGTCGTCTCAGCACGCCAACTCCGTGTGGACCTCCTCGTGCAATCCGGTTCATTCCATCCACTGGAGGCTGCCACGATCCGGAAGGTGAAGGTGTACCCCGCAGCGGTATGAGCACCCTGCTGGAGTTGAAGTAGTTGCTCACCTCCCTTTCTGCCCCCCGGTGGACAGTCAAACCCCTCGTATGAACCCAGCTCTTCTTCTCCTCTCTCCCAGACGGATGTAGTCCACTCCAACGCCCGCCTCGTCAGCAGGGAAATGACAGTGGTAACTTTGGACCTCTCGGTGGTGGGGGCTCCTGTCTGATGAGCAAAATAGAGGGAGCATTGGAGTAGGAAGCCACGGCATTTGGATGGAGTCCTGTCATAATTGTCCGGGAGGGACAGTTGGGCATCGCTGACCTGGGCGGACTGCTGGGTAAGCTGGGGGGCTGGCTCGCTGGGACGACTCATGGTAGAAGGTCCTGTGCTAGTTGGAGGAAAATCCTCTAGGGTGTTGTCGAAAGGGTGGAGGACGCGGAGGACCTCATCCAATTGATTGGGTGTACTTGTTCATCGAACATCTAGGAGATGTCCTTATCTTCTGCTGCTTCCATTTTTGAAGAGGCAGTATTCTGTAACGTATACACAGGGAGACCAGCAACAGGTGAGTTTAATCATCCATCATCATCATCATCATGAAGTTAATACAAAACAAGAGAAGTGTACTGAACGTAACCAAAACTGCCTGATGACTGAGACTCACTGAAGGCTAATTGAAGGGAGAGTAATCCGGATGATGATGAAGTCCAGGTGTGCGCAATGTGGGTCGCCAAGACCGGTGGTCACAGGAGCAGGGGAGCAGGAGTAGATGTGAAACTATATATGATTAACTACACATTAATCATGCAGAGATTGTAAAGAAGCCAGATTTAGACATTGCATATAATTGAACAGTTCTATTTAACGCCATGCTGTTCATGTAAATTATTTATTTCTAATTTTGGTAACCGGGTTCCCCCCATTAAACCCTACTCCCGATCCCCCTCCTTCTTTGTCTCTCCCCCATAACCTGCTGACCGACCGCACGCATGATCGATCACGCGCATGTTGATTTTGTCTACCCACACCAGACACGATCAGGACACGCAGGTTGAAATATCAAAACTAACTCTGAACCAACTATATTAACGGTTGCGTATTTCCCATTTTCGTGGGGTTTGCTGGGCAGTTTAAGTCCCCGTGTTTGGGGCATTTGTTTTGTTGTGCGCCCTGTGTTTTCGTGGGGTTGGCTTATATTTGCCATTTTGTGCATTAAATTAGCACTACCCTGAACTCTCTGCTTCTTGCGCCTGACTTCTTACCCACTACACCCAGAACGTTACAGAATCCCGCACCTTTCATGGAGTCAGCAGGAGCAGATGCCAATCCCCTTCCATCGATGGAGGAACGTGTCCTCCATCATACCACCGTCCTCCATCGAATAGGATCGGCGATGGATCAGATGATGGAGAGGATGGACCGATGGGAGAGGAGTGGTCTCCTCTCTTCACCCCCAGTTCCTCAGACGAACCCACCTTCTCCTCCCTCCTCATCCGGCTCCGGCGCTCTCCGTCTTGCGCTCCCGAGGGAGTATGATGGAGCGGCGGCTGGGTGCCAGGGTTTTTTGCTCCAACTGGAACTGTACCTGGTTACCGTGAGGCCAACTCCCTCGGGGGAGGAGAGTGTGAGTGTCCTCGTCTCCTGCATGATGGGTCGTGCTCTGGAGTGTGCCAACACGGTCTGGAATGGCCCAGACTCGGCGAACGAGGACTTATCCAGAATTGAGCGACTGTTCCATCTTAGGCAGGAGAAGAGGAGCGCGCAGGATTTTGCGTTGGAGTTCCGGGCCTTGGCCGTTGGGGCTGGGTGGAACGACAGGGCCCTGATAGACCACTAGCAGTGTAGTCTTCGGGAGGACATCCACAGGGAGCTAGCGTGTCGGGACGCCACTCTCTCCCTTGACAAACTAATAGACATGTCTATCCGGCTGGACAATCTGCTGGCTGCCCGCGGGCGTTCGGAGAGGGTTCTGTCTGTTCCAGCACTTAGCACTCCCGCTCCCATTCCGATGGAGGTAGAGGGGGAAGGGGGCGTGCCGAGGGCTGTGGTCGGAGAGGACACTCGGCCGATCGGTGCTGGGGGAGCCCGTCTGGGAGTCGAGAGGGCAGGCGGAACACTTCTCGGTCACCCCAGGTGAGTCAGCACCAAACTCACCCAGAACCCCCTGTTGGTCACATGTTTGTATTGATTTTGTTTCTTGACTTTTCTCCCTCTTCCCAGCATAAGGTGATAGTTGATTCAGGCGCAGCTGGGAACTTTATGGATCGCAGACTCGCCATCAAGCTGGGTATTCTGCTAGTACCAATAGATCCCCCCTTCCCTGTGCACTCCCTAGATAGCTGGTCACTAGAGTCAGGGTTGGTCAGGGAGGCCATGGTTCCAATGGACATGGTAACGCAGGGGAATCATAAGGAGCGGATTAGTCTCTTCATTACATTTATCGATACGCCTGCGTTTCCAGTGGTGCTGGGGGTTCGATGGCTGGCTAGTCACAATCCTAGGGTTTCGTGGAGACAGGGAGTTCTCCAGGTTTGGTCAGAGGAATGTCTCCCCTTTCAGATTATTGGTTTCACCTGTTTATGTTATGATTAGTCAGGCTTTATTTACCCGTAGGCCCGCCTGCTCTGTGTGCGGGATTGTTTGTTGTAACTTGTGTGCACGTCAGTGGGATACATGTTTCCCATTTTCGTGAGGTTTGCTGGACAGTTTAAAACCTCTTGGAACTACCGCTCCTGGATCCGGGAGAATTGTCATCAACTGACACTAATTAGCATAACGCAAAGGACAAAAAATATTACTAGAAAATATTCATATTCATGAAATCACAAGTGAAATATATTGAAACACAGCTTAGCCTTTTGTCAATCACCCTGTCATCTCAGATTTAGACATTATGCTTTACAGCATTATAGCATTATGCCTCGCTAGCAGAAACCAGATTGGTCACGAAAATCAGAAAAGCAATCAAATTAAATCGTTTACCTTTGATGAGCTTCGGATGTTTTCACTCACGAGACTCCCAGTTAGAGAGAAAATTTTCCTTTTTTTCCATAAATATTATTTTTGTAGCCGAAATAGCTCCGTTTGTTCTTCACGTTTGGCTGAGAAATCGACCGGAAATAGCGGTCATGACAACGCCGAAAAATATTCCAAATTAGATCCATAATATTGACAGAAACATGGCAAACGTTTTTTATAATCAATCCTCAATGTGTTTTTCAAATATCTATTCGGTAATACACTGCCTTCCTCTTGCAGGTCCTGCTGACACACTCCAGCCACATGAGGTCTAGCATTGTCTTGCATTAGGAGGAACCCAGGGCCAAACGCACCAGCATATGGTCTCACAAGGGGTCTGAGGATCTCATCTCGGTACCTAATGGCAGTCAGGCTACCTCTGGCGAGCACATGGAGGGCTGTGCGGCCCACCAAAGAAATGCCACCCCACACCAAGACTGACTCACCTCCAAACCGGTCATGCTGGAGGATGTTGCAGGCAGAAGAACGTTCTCCACAGCGTCTCCAGAATGTCACGTCTGTCACATGTGCTCAGTGTGAACCTGCTTTCATGTGAAGAGAATCTTGGTGTTCTCTGGCAAATGCCAAACGTCCTGCATGGTGTTGGGCTGTAAGCACAACCCCCACCTGTGGACGTCGGGCCCTCATACCACCCTCATGGAGTCTGTTTCTGACCATTTGAGCAGACACATGTACATTTGTGGCCTGCTGGAGGTCATTTTGCAGGGCTCTGGCAGTGCTCCTCCTGCTCCTCCTTGCACAAAGGCGGAGGTAGCGGTCCTGCTGCTGGGTTGTTGCCCTCCTACGGCCTCCTCCATGTCTCCTGATGTACTGGCCTGTCTCCTGGTAGCGCCTCCATGCTCTGGACACTACGCTGACAGACACGGCAAACCTTCTTGCCACAGCTCGCATTGATGTGCCATCCTGGATGAGCTGCACTACCTGAATCACTTGTGTGGGTTGTAGACTCCGTCTCATGCTACCACTAGAGTGAAAGCATCGCCAGCATTCAAAAGTGACCAAAACATCAGCCAGGAAGCATAGGAACTGAGAAGTGGTCTGTGGTCACCACCTGCAGAACCAATCCTTTATTGGGGGTGTCTTGCTAATTGCCTATAATTTGTTGTCTATTCCATTTGCACAACAGCATGTGAAATTTATTGTCAATCAATTCCTACGTGGACAGTTTGATTTCACAGAAGTGTGATTGACTTGGAGTTACATTGTGTTGTTTAAGTGTTCCCTTCATTTTTTTGAGCAGTGTATATCAACCGGTTCAGTTGGCTTCTTAGTAGGAGCGAGAGAAACAATGGACGCATTTGTCTATTACGCACATATCACTCTGAGAGCCACCAGCTGACCACTGACGCAATGTTGTCGCTCACGCTCATTTTTGAAAATAAAAGCCTGAAACTATGTCTTGTGACACTAGACACATTAGGGAAGCCACAGAAAAAGGAATCTGGTTGATATCCCTTTCACTGCTCAATAGGGATGCATAGGAACGCAGAGGTTTCTAAATAAGAGTCACTTCCTGATTGAAGTTTTCTCAGGCTTTCGCCTGCAATATCAGTTCTGTTATACTCACAGATAATATTTTTTATAGTTTTGGAAACTTTAGAGTGTTTTCTATCCTAAGCTGTCAATTATATGCATATTCTATTATCTGGTCCTTAAAAATAGCCTGTTTACTTTGGGAACATTATTTTTTCAAAAATGAAATTAGTGCCCCCAAGTTTCAAGAGGTTAAGTCCCCGTGTTTGGGTCATTTGTTTTGTTGTGCGCCCTGTGTTTTCGTGGGGTTTGCTTATGTTTTCCGTTTTGTGCATTAAATTAGCACTACCCTGAACTCTCTGCTTCCTGCGCCTGACTTCTCACCCACTACACCCAGAACGTTACATTTCGTTTCTAGTAATCTCTTCTCCGTCAGGCTTCTTTTTCTTCTTTGGACTTTATATGGCGGTTGGCAACCAGCTTTAAGAGACGCCATTGCACATATATTTAAGCTGTAAATATTAGACATTATGCACTGACAAGCACATATTTTATTTAGTGATGCATCTTGATAGTCATATCAGGTAGATTCTCCACATTTTCATACATAATACATTATACAAAATACCCCATTGTAATTTTCTGTACACCCCAGGCCGATTCCACATCACTAGGCTCCAGCAGATCCGATCTATCAAGTAGTGCCATGCTATCTCTCAGTGCTTCTCTCTCTCCAGCATAGATCCAAAACTACCATTATAAATCTGTATCACAGATTACCTTCCCACACCCCTCCTCTCCCCCCTTTCCTTCACCTCTCCTGCCCCAGCTACCATGATGAATGTGTCATAGTACACAACCCATCTCCTCTCTCTCCCCCTCTATCTGCACACTCCTCTCTTCTCTTTCCACCTTCCTCATCCCTCCATCTCTACTGCCCCAGCTACCATGATGAATCTGTATCACAGCACAAACCCAAACCACCCCTATCTTCCCCTCCTTCATCCCTCATCCATCCGTCTCTCCAGTACCAGCCACCATGATAAATCTGTATCACTGTAGGCAAAACCCAAACCAACCCTTTCTCTTCTACCGTCCCTCCCTTCCTCTCCCTCCCATCCCATTCATCCATCTCTACACTCCCAGACTCATTTGATTTCCTGTCTAATCTGGGTCTGGGATCGGCGTTGGGTTGTGCTGCTGGTGTGGAGAGAAGCGATTACTGTGCTCTGCTGAGTGCAGACTATGAGATAATGGGAAAAACACCCAGGAGACCACTTTGCTACAGGATGCTACTGCTACTTCTGCTACTGCTACTACTGCTGCTGATGCTACTACTTCTGCTACTATTGCTGTTGCTACTACTGCTGCTACTGCTGCTGCTAGTTATGCAACTGCTTCTGCTATTCCTGCTACTGCTACCTCTGCTACTGCTACTACTACTACTGCTGCTGCTGCTACTACTACTACTGCTGCTACTACTACTGCTGCTTATGCTACTGCTGCTTTTGCTACTTCTATTGCTGCTGCTGCTACTGCTGCTACATCTACTATTGCTGCTGCTACTGCTGTTGCTACTGCTGCTGCTACTGCCAGTACTACTTCTGCTACTGCTGATTCTGCTACTACACTGCTGTTACTGCTACTGCTGCATCTGCTACTGCTGCTACTGCTGCTACTTCTACTTCTACTACTGATACTGCTGCTGCTACTACTACTGCTACTGCTGATGTTGAGGCTGCTGCCACTTTTAGTGCTACTTCTACTGCTGCTGCTACTGCTGCTACTGCCTCTACTTCTTCTGCTGATGCTACTGGTTCTACTGCTTCTGCTACTGCTGCTGCTACTGCTACTTCTGCCTCTGCTACTGTTACTAATGCTACTGCTAGTGCTAATACTGATTATACTGTTGCTACTGCTACTACTGCTGCCACTACTATTTCTGCTGCTATCAAATCAAATCAATTTTTATTTGTCACATACACATGGTTAGCAGATGTTAATAAGAGTGTAGCAAAATGCTTGTGCCTCTACTACTGCTGCTACCTCTACTGCTATTGCTACTTATACTACTGCTGCTGCTACTGCTGCTATTGCTACTTTTACTATTGCTGCTGCTACCACTGCTGCTGCTTCTGCTATTGCTACTGCTGCTACTCCTACTCCTGCTGCTGCTGCTGTTACTATTGCTACTGCTGCTACTACTACTACTGCTGCTTCTGCTGCTACTACTTCTACAGCTGATGCTACTGGTTCTACTGCTGCTGCTACTGCTACTGCTACTGCTGCTACTCCTACTCCTGCGTCTGCTGCTGTTACTACTGCCTACTGCTGCTACTACTACTTCTGCTACTGCTGCTGCTACTACTGCTGCTGCTACTTCTACTTCTAATTCAATGACTTCTGCTGCTACTCTACTGTTGTTGCTACCTTTGCTACTGCTACTACCTCTACTACTGCTGCTACTGCTACTATTGCTACTTCTACTGCTGTTGCTACTGCCAGTACTACTTCTGCTACTGCTGATTCTGCTACTATACTGCTGTTACTGCTGCTGCTGCTGCTACCCCCGCTGCTGCTGCTGTTACTACTGCTACTACTGCTTCTGCTACCACTACTACTGCTGCTACTGCTGCTACTGCTACTGCTGCTACTGCTACCTCGACTTCTACTGCTACTGCTACTACTACTACTGCTGCTGCTACTCTACTTCTGTTGCTACTACTACTACTGCTACTACTACTGGTGCTACTGCTACTGATACTATTGATACCTCTTCTGCTGCTGCTCTACTTCTGCATATGCTGCTACTTCTACTCCTACTGCTGCTACTGCTACTTCTACTGCTACTGCTACTACTACCGCTGCTGGTACTCTACTGCTGTTGCAGGATGTTACTACTGTTGTGGCTGCTGCTGCTACTACTGCTGCTACTTCTACTGTTGCTGCTACTAATGCTACTGCTGCTGCTACTGCTGCTGCTGCTGCTACTGCGGCCCCTGATACTGCTGCTACCACTACTGCTGCTCCTAGTCTTCTGCTACTGCTTATACTGCTATTACTGCTGCTACTACTATCTCCTCTACTGCTGCTGCTGCTACTGCTACTACTGCTGCTACTACTACTGCTATCTCTACTTATTTTACTGCTGTTGCTACTACTACTAATACTGCTGCTACTACTACTGCTACTGCTGATATTACGACTGCTGCGGCTGCTACTGCTACTTCTGCTACTGCTTCTACTACTGCTGCTCCTGCTACTGCAACTGCTACTGCTTCTACTGCTGCTGTTACTATTGCTGTTGCTATGACTACTATTGCTACTGATGCTGCTTATGCTACTGCTACTGTTGATAAAGCTACTTCTATTGCTGCTGCTACTTCTGCTGCTGCTACTGCTGCTACTGCTACTACTACTGCTGCTTCTGCTACTACTACTACTGCTGTTACTCCACTGCTGCTTCAGGATGCTACTGCTGCTGTTGCTACTGATGCTACTGCTGATGCTGCTCCAGGAAGCTTCTGCTACATCTGCTGTAGGATGTTACTGCTAGTCCTACTGCTAATTCTACTGCTGCGGGATGTTACTGCTAGTCCTACTGCTGCTGCTTCTGCTGCTGCAGGATGCTGTTGCCTGCACATAACCATGCTCTCTCTCTCTAGTGGCAAGCTAAGGACTGGTCTGGCACAAATTCGAAGTCGCTCTGGATAAGAGTGTCTGCGAAATGACTAAAATGTGAATGGTCTGCCAGCTATAACACTCCATTTCTTCTGTGTGTGTGTGTGTGTCTCTCACATTCTCTCTCTCGCCTTTAATTTATTTCCTTCTCTGTCTCTCTTTCAAACACTCCAATGATAAGCAAAGTTGTGCTTTGCCAGATACAGGCCCTCCCTCTCCTCTTTTGCTCTCTCTCTCGCTCTCTCTCGCTCTCTCTCGCTCTCCACCACTGTGCTTTTCAATTTGATGTGGGCATAGTTCCACTAGCTTTAGCCGAACCTGGCATTGCCAATTACCACGCCACGTTGCCTTCGCATTTTCAATTTCACATGTTAACTCCTAGAAAAGTAAACCCAAATATGTGTGGATGTAGATTACACAGAGATGACGAAATCTCGCTCCCTCTAAGTGTCGGAGTGAGGATCCCGAAATGAAGTTAACCTTCTTCCTCCAAGACACATTTGGATACCCCCCACATTATAGTACAGTACAGTACAATATAGTACAGTGTAGTACAGTACAGTAGAGTACAGTACAGTATAGTACAGTGTGATTTTATGATTTCTTATTTGGATCCCCATTAGTTGCTGAAGAAGCAACAGCTACTCTTCCTGAGGTCCAAACAAAACACAAAGCATGAGAAAATACAGAAAACTAAGGGATGGTATAGTACTGTACAACATAGCACAGTATAGTACTGTACAGTATAGCACAGTACAGTGCAACATAATAATGAAGCCTATTCAACCAGACAATCTCACTCCACTGATGAGGTACTGACAGAAGCTATCAGCCTCCCATGGCTCCATATCTATGAATGAACCATTGTAATGTAGACTGTAATTACAAACTAACACTGTAATGTTTAGGAACTCATCTAATGTATAGGAAATCATATGGTAGGAAAGAGAGATATACACACCCTCCTCCTCCTCCTCCTCCTCTTCCAGGGAGCCAGGAACCTAACAATGAAGCCTCAACACTCTCCTGTACAGAGCAATCAAAATTAGCTGTTTATGATGCTTTATTAAATTATATTGACATACATGCTCTCTCCTCTAAATTGGCTCCCATAAGAAATGCATCAGGCAGCACAGGAATGATGGGCACTGATGCGTGGCTGGCCAGGTGAATATGCTAAGTGATCTGTTTTCACATTGTAAATATTCAGACCGTCAGCTGAGCTTCTCACGTGTTCTCCAGCTCGGCCTTGAGATCATCGGCCCTGGACCTTCAAGAAATGATTAATTCAGGAAGTGCCGTATAGAAGCGGCAAGGTGTATGGTGCACGGGGGCATTGGGCTGATTGGGCCTCCCTCCGGCCTGCGTTTTAGAGCTTCATTTACACTTCTCCTCTTATTGATTCATTCATGGGCCTGATTAAATTTTCACAGGTTTGTCAATTGTCCTTCACAACTCCTGACTCCCCCGCCTTGCCCCTGAGTCCCCTGTGGGTGAGGTGCCGGTGGGGATTTGTGTCCTCCTGGTATTGGGGAACGCTGTCGCTCTGGAAGGTTTAGCTCCCTCCTTGCTGCCTCAGAGAGAACAGGGCTAAGAGTGCTCTCTCTAGATCATTATACTCTATCATCAGGCTATTCATTCTCTTTTTTGGTTAAAGGAGAGGTCAGTTAAATATTGATGATATGTTAAGTCTTCTATAATTGGGGACCAGTTGGAGTCCATCCTTCATTTAAGTATTACAGGACAAATAAATTATATCTGTACAATACAACTCTTCTTACAAAGTGTTTAAAAGTTAAGTTTAACAGTGCGTACAGGCGTGTGTCTGTGATTATGTGTGTGTGTTTGAGGGGTCAGTAAATGGCCGCAAGCATATCTTATTTTGTCTGATCAGTGTTTGTAGCTGAAAAGCTTTTCATGGATTTTAGTCTCCATTTACCTTTGTTTCATCTGGCTGTGAACACAGACAATATTGAAATATTGCAAGGAGACATACAAAACAGGTTTTCTGAAACTCTTGACGCCTACTTGCACTGGGGCATTACGTGAGCAGACAGCTGCCTAATGCTGCTTTCATCCTTCCACTTGACATTATGCCTTGGATGCTTTTGGACTACTGCCAAACTTGAACTCCACTTGGATGTACTCTTTTGGACTCTCCCACGCCAGGTGTAGTGCTTGCCACCCTCCCAGCTTCCACCGGTCTGTACTGGAAACAACCCCTCCAAGGTGCTTCTCTCCTGGCTATCATACTGGTAACACAAAAAAAAGGCCTCCGTTGCATTGCTGTTTTGATGGGCCCCAGCAATGTTCCCTCTAAGCTGCACAGTAGCCCAAGACTGTTGCGCAGCTCCCAGGACTGCCGCACAGAAAAAATATCAGCCCAGGAGAGATGCAGGAGTTGAACTTCACTCAACTTTCTAGAGATTTCCCTGTTAGTTAACACTATCAACATTTCTCTTTACTGTGGCAATTGTTACTGAATCAATACAATATTAGCCACTTTCAATGCAACATACCGAAACAAAACGAACTATGCAAGAGATTTAGTTGTAGGCAGAACGCATCAGAGTAGGATTCTATTGCATTGACACACACTACTCAACCCCCATCCTCTCCGAAAGTATTCAGACACCTTGACTATTTCAACATTTTGTTACATTACAGCCTTATTATAAAATTGATAAAATTGTTTTTTCCCCCTCATCAATCTACACACAATACCCCATAATTACAAAGAAAAAAATAGTTTAGATTTTTGGCAAATTTATATAAAAAACACCTCTGGAAATATCACATTTATATAAGTATTCAGACCCTTTACTCAGTACATTGTTGAAGCACCTTTGTCAGAGATTACAGCCTCGAATCTTCTTGGGTATGACACTACAAGCTTGGCACACCTGTATTTGGGAAGTTTCTCCCATTCTTCTCTGCGGATCCTCTCAAGCTCTGTCAGGTTGGATGGGGAGTGTCGCTGTACAGCTATTTTCAGGTTTCTCCAGAGATGTTTGATCAGGTTCAAGTCCAGGCTCCGGCTGGGCAACTCAAGGACATTCAGAGACTTGTCCCGAAGCCACTCCTTTGTTGTCTTGGCTGTGTGCTTAGGGTTGTTGTCCTGCTGGAGGTCCTGTACGTCCTGAGCAGGTTTTCATTAAGGATCTCTCTGTACTTTTCTCCATTCATCTTTCCTAGGTATCCCCCATATGTGACGTATGGAGGATACCGAGGATACATATGTGACATATGTTCTCCCATCTCCACATATTTCACTCCAGCCATTACCACAAGCCCGTCCTCCCCAATTAAGGTGCCACCAACCTCTTGTGGTCTGAATGGTTATGTAAATAATGTATTTATGTTTTTTTAAATTTTTTTTTTAAGTATGTTTTCACTTTGTTATTATTGGGTACTGTGTGTAGATTGATGAAAAAAATTAATTTAATCAATTTTCGAATAAGGCTGTAATGTAAAAAAATGTGGTAAAAGTGAAGGGCCTGAATACTTCCCAAATGCACTGTATATGCAAATAGACCATTGCCATATATGGATCTGTGCCATTTACTTTGAACTGAACTGTGTTTACAGCATGAGCGGTCGTGAGTAGATGCGCTTGTTTAGGGATCAAAGCAAGAGATGGATGTAGCCTCATGTGCACATTTTGTTCATATCCTTTGCTAGTTAGTGAGTTATTAGCCCAGTTATAGATAATTTTGTAGTTAGCAATAGCCGAGTGATTTCTTTCTACAAGAGCACAAAATGTGTACATTTCTAGACATCTTCGAAAAGTGAGTCAGGTAAAGAGCTTTTTTATCTTAAAGGGGTAGTGTGGTATTTTGAGGCAGGCTTGAAAAAGCTAAGTAGCCAATAGGCAGAGGGTAGCATCATTTTTCTTATTCTCTGTAATAATGGTATGGGAATAATAATGCATTTTATTTTATTAAGTGGTTTCTTGCATCAAACAAGACAACAACATATTCAGTCCCCTCCTTGTCTGAAGCTCAAGTGGATAAACAGGTCAAGCACTGCATGTTTTTTTCATAAGTCTCATGGATTGTAGGCCTAAATACAGTAGAACAGCTATTTGAGGGAAAATTGGGCCCCAGCATTTAATCGCATTGAGTAAGTCACCGTTCTCTACTTGCTTTTGTTATGCTGGCTAGAATGGCGTCTATCACTTTCCGCCATGCAGGGAAACTGATTGGCGGCTACCACCTTCAGAGAGTACTGTGAACATTTCATCCCATGTCAAATCAAATCAAATAGTATTTGTCACATGCGCCTGAGTTGCCTAACACGTTCACAGGATTGGTGGAACTCAGGAACTCTTGAGGTCCTTAGGGTCTCCTCTGAGGCAAGAAAATCTGTTTTAATGCACCGTATTGCTGGAACAAAATTCAAAATACATTTCAACTTGATGTTTTGGTGTCGTTTGGGCAATTTAAAATATTGATTGGGGATTTATTTTTGGACTGCTTTTCTGGGGGATTTGTGATGTTTTATTTTTCCTTAGCATGACTGTGTTTTTGTACTTTAATGTGTGTATATATATTATATATACATATTATATATACATATACAGTACCAGTCAAAAGATGGACACGCCTACTCATTCAAAGACATCAAAACTATGAAAAAACACTTATGGAATCATCTAGTAACCAAGTGTTAAACAAATCAAAATATATTTTATATTTGATGTTCTTCAAAGTAGCCGCCCTTTATCAGAAGAATAGCACCTTGCATCCCACTGCTGGCTTGGTTCTGAAACTATGGAGGGTTGGTCCTGGTAGGGTGCTGTTTTTTGGATGGGATGTTAAATGGGTGTCCTGACTCTCTGTGGTCACTAAAAGATCCCATTGCACTTATCGTAAGAGTAGGGATCTATCCCAATAGATCCACAGATGATGCCATCGCACTGCACACTGCCCTATCTCATCTAAACAAGAGGAATACCTATGTAAGAATGCTGTTCATTGACTATAGCTCAGTATTTAACACCATAGTACCCTCCAAGCACATCATTAAGCTCGTGTACCCCACCCTGTGCAATTGGGTCCTGGACTTCCCAACGGGCCGCCCCCAGGATGTGAAGAATGGTAATAACACTGGTTGGTCGGGCCAATTTAGGTAGTATGTACATGAATGTATAGTTAAAGTGACTATGCATATAAGATAAACAGAGTAACAGCAGCATAAAAGAGGGGTTGGGGGGGTACACAATGCAAATAGTCCGGGTAACCATAACCTGTTCAGGAGTCTTATGGCTTGGTGGTAAAAACTGTTGAGAAGCCTTTTTGTCCTAGACTTGGCACTCCGGTACCGCTTTCCATGCGGTAGTAGAGAGAACAGTCTATGACTGGGGTGGATGGGGTCTTTGACAATTTTTAGGGCCTTCCTCTGATATCGCCTGGTGTAGAGGTCCTGGATGGCAGGCAGCTTTGCTCCAGTGATGTACTGGGCCGTACGCACTACTCTCTGAAGTGCCTTGCGATCGGAGGCCGAGCAATTGCCGTACCAGTGTCGTGTCTTTGGCAATGCCGGGTTAAGTGATATGACATGGTATTCTATAAAATAATTTATCCGTAATTAATATTAACTGATTAAGCTTATCATGTAAATGTAATTAACTAGAGAGTTGGGGCACCACAAAATAATATTTATAGAGCTGTTATCTTCCAAATAAACTCTTATAGACCTAATAATGTTTTACATTAATAGCAGTCAATATTAATCGTCACCTTAATTCAGTCTCATCTGAAAGTTGTAAATTCTTGGCTATCTTCACGAACCCTGGCTAACAAGTTGAATCAGCAATACAAAATTGGGGCTGGGTTTGAGTGAAAGAGCGGGAAGACTGAGGGACACAGGGAGAAGCTGTGCTATCATAAATAAATTATCTTATGCATTCGAAATTACTGCCCATTTGGAAAAGGAAAATGCAATAAATATTTACTCTGAGGTGCACTTCGGTAGGTTGATGGTAGATGGAACGCCGTGTTGCCCAACCGAGTCCTTTTTCTTTTGAAGAATGTCTCTGCTGGTAAATTAGATACGTTGTAGTAACGTCGATGTGTGGTAGACGGGATACTCTGTCTGTTCCTTCCTAACCTGCGTTTGCAGCTGCTGTTGCTAACTCAACGGCTAGGAGGTATCACTTCTGTAGTGAATAAGAGTTCAAAGTTCATACCATTCGCAACCAAAGCTCACACTGATGTTGGCTTCGTTCTGTAGTTATTATCTAAACCATTCTGACATCGGACCGTCGTCCTCACATCCTCGGAACAGGAGGTTATATTGTCGTCAAGGCTTTATATAGGAAGGGAGAGGAGGGCGTGTCTGAAAAGTTGTATAGCCATGTCCCTTCACAAGGGCGGGCCACTGATTCAGCAGAGCCCTAACCTTATAAAAACACAATTCTCACATTTTAGAAGCTAAAATCACATTTCATCAATCACAAATAATTTCATATTCAAACATTTAAATTGAACAACAATTCCATGTGAATCCGATAACTCTGATGTGTAGACTTTCCACTGTAGAGTTTATGTCATCTTATCATTGATGAAAATGTCTCAGATGACAACCGAACTGACATCATATTCATTAAGTACCACCGCATGTGTTGAATTGGTCGGATTACCAGAATATAGTTAATTTCCCCCCACCTTCTGATGTTCCCAGAATCTCTATGTTAACCAAGGTGTTTGCAAATGTAACATCAGTAGGGTAGAGAGAGGAAAAAGGGGGGAAGAGGTATTTTTGACAGTCATAAACCTACCCCCAGGCCAACGTCATGACACTAGGAAGTGATGCAACCGGTCAGGATGCTCTTGATGTTGCAGCTGTAGAACCTTTTGAGGATCTCAGGACCCATGACAAATCTTTTTAGTTTCCTGAGGGGGGATAGGCTTTGTCGTGCCCTCTTCACAACTGTCTTTGTGTGTTTGGACCAATCTAGTTTGTTGTTGATGTGGACACCAAGGAATTTGAAGCTCTCAACCTGCTCCAATACAGCCCTGTCGATGAGAATGGGGACGTGCTCAGTGCTCCTTTTCCTGTAGTACACAATCATCTCCTTAGTCTTGGTTACGTTGAGGGATAGGTTGTTATTCTGGCACCAGCCGGCCAGGTCTCTGACCTCCTCCCTATAGGACGTCTCGTCGTTGTTGATGTGTCGTCAGCAAACTTAATGATGTTGTTGGAATCATGCCTGGCCATGCAGTCGTGGGTGAACAGGGAGTACAGGAGGGGACTAAGCACGCACCCCTGGGGAGCTCCAGTGTTGAGGATCAGTGTGGCAGATGTGTTGCTACCTACCCTCACCACCTGGGGGCGGCCTTTCAGGAAGTCCTCGATGCAGTTGCAATGGGAGGTGTTTAGTCCCAGGATCCTTAGCTTGGTGATGAGCTTTGAGCGTACTATGGTGTTGAACCCTGAGCTGTAGTCAATGAACAGCATTCTCACATGTTCCTTTTGTCCAGGTGGGAAATGTCAGTGTTTAGTGCAGTAGAGATTGCATCATCTGTGGATCTGTTTGGGTGGTATGCAAATTGGAATGGGTCTAGGGTTTCTGGGATAATGGTGTTGATGTGAGCCATTACCAGCCTTTCAAATCACTTCATGGCTATGGATGTGGGTGCTACGGGTCTGTAGTCATTTAGGCAGGTTGCCTTTGTGTTCTTGGGCACAGGGACTATGGTGGTCTGCTTGAAGCATGTTGGTATTACAGACTCAATCAGGGACATGTTGAAAATGTCAGTGAAGACACCTGCCAGTTGGTCAGCACATGCCTGGAGCACACACCCTGATAATCTGTCTGGCCCCGCAGCCTTGTGAATGTTGACCTGTTTAAAGGTCTTACTCACGTCGGCTACGGCGTGATCACACAGTCGTCCGGAACAGCCGATGCATGCCTCAGTGTTGCTTGCCTTGAAGCGAGCATAGAAGTGATTTAGCTCGTCTGTGTCACTGGGCAGCTGGCGGCTGTGCTTCCCTTTGTAGTCTGTAATAGTTTGCAAGCCCTGCCACATCCGACGAGCGCCGGAGCCGGTGTAGTATGATTCAATCTTAGCCCTGTATTGACGCTTTGCCTGTTTGATGGTTCGTCGCAGGGCATAGCGGGATTTCTTTTAAGCTTCCGGGCTAGAGTCCCGCACTTTGAAAGCGGCAGCTCTACCCTTTAGCTCAGTGCGAATGTTGCCTGTAATAAATGGCTTCTGGTTGGGCTATGCACGTACAGTCACTGTGGGGACGACGTCCTCAATGCACTTATTAATAAAGCCAGTGACCGATGTGGTGTATTCCTCAATGTCATCTGAAGAATCCCGGAACATGTTCCAGTCTGTGATAGCAAAGCAGTCCTGTAGTTTAGCATCTGCTTCATTTTACCATTTTCTTTATAAACCTAGTCACTGGTGCTTCCTGCTTTAATTCTTGTAAGCAGGAATCAGGAGGAAAGAGCTGTGGTCGGATTTACCAAATGGAGGGCGAGCCATGTGTCTTAGCAGGGAAGGGTCAATTCAAGATGATTCATCCAGTGACGCAATTGGAAATAAAACGAACATCTGAACCAGTAGGAAATACCTGGTGTGTCATGGAACCAGTAGGAAAGAAAGTATGTTGACACCCCTTCAAATGACTTGATTCAGCCATATTGTAACGATGTGAGCTGAGAGTCAGGAAGCAAGTTCAGGGAGTGAGTGTTTTAATAAATAAACGCAACATAATCCAAAACAAGAAACACGAACAAAGCACAGAAATCAAACAGAAACAATAAAGCCTGGGGAAGGAACCAAAGGGAATGACATATACAGTATAGGGAAGGTAATTAGGGAAGTGATGGAGTCCAGGTGAGTCCGATGACACGCAGGTGTGCTTAACGATAGTGACAGGTGTGCATCATAACGAGCAACCTGGTGATCTAGAGGCCAGATAGGGAGCACACATTACACATACCCATTGCTGACAGGTGTAAAATCGAGCACACAGCCATGCAATCTCCAGAAACAAACATTGGCAGTAGAATGGCCTTGATGAAGAGCTCAGTGACTTTCAACGTGGCACCGTCATAGGATGCCACCTTTCCAACAAGTCAGTTTGTCAAATTTCTACTCTGCAAGAGCTGCTCCGGTCAACTGTAAGTGCGAAGTGGAAACGTCTAGGAGCAACAATAGCTCAGCCGCGAAGTGATAGGCCACACAAACTCACAGAACTGGACTGAGTGCCAAAGTGCATAGCGCGTAAAAATCGTCCGTCCTCGGTTACAACACTCACTATCCAGTTCCAAACTGCCCCTGGAAGCAACGTCATCACGAGAATTGTTTGCCGGGAGGTTCATTAAATGGGTTTCCATGGCAGAGCAGCCGCAGACAAGCCGAAGATCACCATGCGCAATGCCAAAAGTCAGCTGGAGTGGTGTTAAGCTCGCAGCCATTGGACTCTGGAGCAGTGGAAACACGTTATCGTGAGTGATGAATCACAGCTCACCATCTGGCAGTCCAATGGACAAATCTGGGTTTGGCAGATGACAGGAGAACGCTACCTGCCCGAATGCATAGTGCCAACTGTAAAGTTTGGTTGAGGAGGCATAATGGTCTGGGGCTGTTTTTCATGGTTCGGGCTCTGCCCCTTAGTTCCAGCTACAGGATAATGCGGCATTCAAGATGATTCTCTGCTTCCAACTGCTTGTGGCAGCAGTTTGGGGAAGGCTCGTTGCTGTATCAGCATGACAATGCTCGCATCCACAAAGCAAGGTCCATACAGAAATGGTTTTGTCGAGATCAGTGTGGAAGAACTTGACTGGCCTGCACAGAGCCAAGGACAGTCAAGTAAAGAAAAGGACAGAAAGAAAGGGTGAATAAGAGAGAGAAAGAACAAAAGAGAGCTTGATTAGAAAGGAGGTGATTGGAGTCAGAGGTCTGTAATTGAAGCTGTTCAGTAAGAATGGCAGTGTCACAAAGACAGCGACTCCTGGTCACCTGGTATATTTACGCGCACCTACCCACACCAGCTGAAAGTTTATGAGTACCTTGAACAATGTCCTTCTAAACAAAATGAGTTAACCCACATTTTTAATTCAATTTGGCTTTTGAATTAAGTCGTAAGTGAGTGCCTTATCTCAGACTGCATTTGCATACCTATTAAGAGCCAACCAGTGCTTGTTTGTGTGTTTTAGAACCTTACAAAATCAACTTGACTTGTCCCCTGCCTCACTGAGACACAAATGGCCTCTATTAATGGATATGATGCATAGGATATGTAATGAAATGTTATAAATATATTTCTCTGGATGCATAAATCTGGTCATTGCGTATCTAACACCAAGACAACAGAAAGGGCAAACAGTACAAATAAGAACGGGTGTGACTGTCAATTAGCATTACATAGATACATACTTGTCTATCATCATCCTTGTCTTCCATCTCAATTCCACAGGGAAACCTGAGCGCTTTCAATTTATACGTAAATTCTGAAATCACAGTAATCCAAAGCCACTTTGACACTACTCAAGCACTGCTTATGCATGAGGAATGACTGATAGTAATGTATAACATTTACTTAAAATGACTTAAGTAATTGTGACACCACTCTTAAATGCAAATGTAATTGTGTGACCAATTAAGATGCAAGGATATTTCAATAACATAAGATGCATTATAATTCCCCTCACTAGCTAGAGCCTTAGAGGAACCAAGGGGGCTAGGCTACATTTAATGTCATTGCACATAATTACTGGAAAATGAATTTTAATTGTTACATTCCTGCTAAAAATAAATTGGCAGATATTTCTGCCTTCCTCCCGGCTGCGGATTGACTTTCAGCTTAATGGTGGAAGCATTTGCAATTGGTCTATATGTGGCTAATGTTAAAAAATAGGTTATAGTAAAATTTCATTGTTTAACTAAATAGAACCGTGGAGAAACATAGAATAAATGACCTATTAACCCATTTAACAGTAGATTGCTCATGGTTGAATTCAGACGGTATATCCAGGCTTTGGGAAGAATGGGTTCGTGGTAATGACTGGAGCGGAATCAGTGAAATGATATCAAATACATCAAACACATGGTTTCCATGTATTTGATGCCATTGCATTTGCTCCGTTCCGGTCATTATTATGAGCCTGTTCTCCCCTCAGCAGCGGCCTCTGCCAAGCTTTCAGTCGCATGGAATGGTCTCCACAGTCTGCAGTTTCTGGAGTTTCATGAAATATGGATTGCATATATTTAGCGGCTGTAGTTTGCTCCATGGAATTAAACATGGATGTTTAAGGAGCATTTCTGTCATTGAGGTAACCTTACCTCAGACAAAGCAAATCTGATTGGTCGTGCATGCAGTTGTAAGCCTCAGCCCTCCAGCTACTAGTCTAGCCAACCCCTTTAAGCTCCCTCTGTACTGTAAATATAGAGATTGGGATGCACTGTTTAAGATTTGACATTACAATGGGCTTCCATGTTAGCACCAGAAATTCCATGACAATCCCATTCCAGAATTGAATGTAAATTAGAATGCTGTCATGGAATGTTCCATGCCAACATGGAGGAGTGATGAATTCAAGGTTGCCTCAGTCCATTTCATGATGACGTCTACAGTCAGACTGGCACCTCAACTTATGTCCCCCCCAGTGGATGGATTTCACCTAGAGCTGATGACTGCTGTCGTCCTACTGGATCTCTGCAGGTTCTTCTGGTGCAAAGTGGAGCTCTTTCTCAGCTCTCTCTCCTTTTCTAAATCAGCCTCTTCATAATTAGATTTGCTTTCTGTGGGGCTCTGGCGATCCCTGCAATCTAATCTATTTATGCATTCCCTTTTTCAGGCCTCAGTGAGATTCTATTGCCTGGTATTTGTACGTCGCCTGTCAGAACGGCCTTCTTTTCCCCCACAATATGAGGCTCATTCACCTGAGGAGATGGGCGAGGATTGCCCGTCGGTTTCATGGCAAATGCAATGTTCCGGAACTTCAGAGGCTTCACTTCTCATTTTAGAGGGGATTCAGGGGGGCTATGTGTGTGTGTGTGTGTGTGTGTGTGTGTGTGTGTGTGTGTGTGTGTATGTTTGTCTGTGTGTGTGTTTGTCTGTGTGTACGTTTGTGTCTATCGTATCTGTGAGTATTAGTATGTGTGTGTAAATGTATGACAGCATCCTGTGAAGTACATACAATTCAGGATTATGGAGTCCTACGCGATGCGTTGTCAGTCTATGGCATTGTCCCTGCATTGTCACTGTTGTCACTGTGTGTGATCTTTGAGGTCACTGTGTGCCTGTCTTATCAGTGAGTTGCTTCGTCTCCACAAGGACGTGACATCCCTTCAGGACATCCTCACGATAGATCACTGTGGTAGCTATGATGAATGTCTTCTCATCACACAATGATCCCAAAGCATGCTGTGTTGAGTTGTTGTGTACATGTTGTATCATCTAGAACCAGCGTGTAACACCAAGTTGGCTTCGTTGTGAAGTGCAACAATCAACACAAATCAGGCTTAGTGATGATATCACTCACAAAGCATTGAAGAACACTATAGATTGTGGGGACTTGGCATTGTTTGGGCTTGTTATTGTGAGGACATTGTCGGGACTTGGCTAACCTATTGGAGTAGTTGCGCTTTCAAGCCCTGGGAAAACTTTTGATAAGGTATGGCAAATAGTATATTTACATCATCCATGAAGTTAGTCCTTTGCTTCTCTCCTCCTCTGTTTAGAAGAGTAGTGATGGTTATGCGACAGTGTCATGACGTTGTATTAACCTCTTGTTGCTAGGGGGCAGAATTTTCACTTTTGGATAAATAGCGTAACCAATTTCAACTTCCTGCTACTCATGCCAAGAATATAAGATATGCATAGTATTCATATATTTGGATAGAAAACACTCTGAAGTTTCTAAAACTGTTTGAACCATGTCTGTGAGTATAACAGAACTTATGTAGCAGGCAAAACCCAGAGGACTAACTGTTCAGAATTCTTTTTTTTACCCCTCTCTGTTCCCTGAGTGTCATTGCCAAGGGATATTTCTTAGAAACCTGTTTTCAGTTCCTACCGCTTTCACTGGATGTCACCAGGCTTTGGAATTTGGTTAAGGTTATTCCTTTGTGCAATGAAGAAGTAGGCCAACTCAGAACTGGTTAACACTTTTGTGAGTTGCGCAAGATGTGAAAAGCAGCGCTGGTTTGTTTTCATTCCTGTATTGAACACAGATTGCCCCGTCTACAATTTGATCGATTATTAACGTTTAAAAATACCTAAAGTTGTATTACAAAAATAGTTTGAAATATTTTGGCAAAGTTTATAGGCAACTTTTGAAATATTTTGTAGTGAAGTTGCGTTTTTTGTAAGCTGTTTTTTTCTGGATCAAACGCGCTTTATAAATGGACATTTTGGATATATATGGACGGAATTAATCGAACAAAAGGACCAATTGTGATGTTTATGGGACATATTGGAGTGCCAACAAAAGAAGCTCGTCAAAGGTAATGCATGTTTAATATTTTATTTCAGCGTTTTGTGTAGCGCCTGCAGGGTTGAAATATGCTAACTCCTTTGATTACTGCTGGTGCAGATGGTGCAGGCTATCAGATAATTGCTTCTTATGCTTTCGCCGAAAAGCATTTTTAAAATATGACATGAAGGCTGGATTCTCAACGAGTGTAGCTTTAAATGAGTATCTTACATGTGTGATGTAATAAAAGTTTGAATTTTATAGTATTTTATTTGAATCTGGCGCTCTGCATTTTCCCTGGCAATTGGCCAGTTGAGACATTTACTTCCCGCCTATCCCTATTAATGTGACGACTGTTGCTCATCGAATAAATAAAAGTTTCTAATTGCGTGATTAACTGAATCAAGCAATTATTAACTAATTAACCTGGGGCACCATGGGAAAATACTTTTTATTGAGTTTCTATTTCCCAAATTAACTCAAAGAATATCAGAATATCGATTTTACAACAGCCGCTAATTAATCAGTTTCCTCTACAATCTCTTTCTGAACGTCGCATAATCCGAGAATCTGCACGGACCCGGGTCTCACCAATGAGTTCATACCACACCAATCTTAGTTGAGTATTCATTTACTAGAAAGCTAAAATGATGATAAAAGATACACATACACAAAAACACATTCTAGGCTATAGATTAGAACTTAGTATAACGGGCCAACACACTATGGCGTGTGTTACCCAAAATGGGTAATTAAAAGAGAGAGAAAAAGAGAAAGTACACGAGAGAAATATATATTTGGGTGAATTTGTCAGCTATACTTAGCCTTGCCCCAAACTGCTGCTCTTATGGGTCAGAATATAATGATGTAATTACGTGGGGAAGGTCTCTGTGGATTCTCAGCATGGACCGTCCAGGCTGCTCAATGACGCACTTCTCCAGCGCACCTCTCTGGTCGTCCTCACTGTGTCAGTGTCCTTTTGGCTTAGGAGTCTGTTACCTCGCCCTTGTTCTGGAAGGGCTCTTCTGAGGACAGACAGCTCTGTAGCTCAGAGCTCACAGCGTAGGAATGAAACAGTGTAGATACCACAATTCGATGGGAGGTGGAGGCTAGGTGGTTCGACTTGAATTCACCCGCTTAGACACAGCTACTCATCCATAGCTTAGGTAAAAAAGGTTTCTTTGTCTTCAAACTTGTGCTGAGTTTTGGGTTTGTTGACTTTTTAGACCTCGGCTGCAGCTTGGGTCATGTAGTCTCCTCTGTAATTTCTTTACTCACGGGTTTTATACCCTCGTGTCAGAAATGGGCACTTCTCTTCCCTTTAGGGGACTTCTCTGGAGGTACCAAGTTATGGGCAAGGTCTAGATTTGAATCAGATCCAATTTTCGGCAACTAATTTCACATTTCCTCTTTACCAAAACATTTTCTTTGATTTGGACATTTTCCATACAATGTACAATGTATAAACATCAAACATATACTAGGTAAACTGTTGACGTTACAATGTTTTCGTAATAACGTCATCTATTAACCTTTAATAAAAAAACAAAAATGACATACATTTTCATATTCCATCTAGCGTCATGACCACCATTGTGGTTGACAGAAACCATTGTTCCAAAGTCCATTTATTTCATGTTTAATGTTCTGAGGCTGGTTCTCCATAGTAACAGGACAAAGGAATTTGTCTGTGACCTAAGATTTACCAGGGGAGTGAGGGGCCATAAAACCCCCACATCTTCAGACCTAGATCTCTCCTGCTCTGTTAGGGTTGAGAGATAATCTGTAGGGTTGTGGTCTCCTGTAACTTGACCTGATCCGGACAGTCATGACAACAGAGTGGACTAAAACACTTTTTGTCATCCTCAACATGCTACGAAAGCACCAATGTCCTTTATTGTTATTGAAGACACCTTTGGAGACACTCAATGCAAACGCCAACCTGTAAAAACAATTGCCATTATCACTGTTATTTTTTACTTAACTCCAGTAGGTCTCGTTGCTACTGTAAGTACATTACTGGCAAAATGACAAGTCCCTTTCATAGCATACTCTTCCCCTGGACGTTTTCAGTTGACGTTTTGGTTCCTGAAAGGCCCAACAGCAAGCTCCATTCAGCTGGTGACAGAGTGTTTAGCTGAGAGTTGCTGTGCCTGGTAGAGGTTTCTGTCACCACTTGCTGGAGTAGCCAGCCAGGCAGCCAGGGGACTGCACCGTCTGAACAGTCACTGAAATGTTTCTCCCTTTGCCAGAGGGATAAACAGAGTTGCTGATAGTCTAACAACAACCACAATGGAAATGAAAATAGACTCTCTCAGTGCAGTTGATTTAAAGCATGGCTATGCTGGGTTTTTAATCTGTACTAGACTCCCATTAAATTATTTGTTGGAGATTTCTACACTGACGTCCTAATGAAAATGGTTTGTTAATATAGAAATGGATGTGATGAGATGCAGAATGTGCACAGTGTTCAGGCTCCATATCTCAACACCTGATAGAGGTCAATTTCAAGATCTTTCTGTATCATCATGACTATCCGGATTTCTCACATAGCCTGCTGTATTTCTCATTGACAAACCACTTCTACGATAAAGGCATGACGTTTACTGTGTGTGGGTGTGTTTGCAACAAGTTTTCACAATCTCACTGCAGAATTGGACGTTCATCCACGTTCTCCAAACGTTACATTTCTTATTTAAGGGTTAAGTTTAGGCACTCATTACGAATGGTTGAGATTAGGGTTAAGGTTTGGGCTAGTGTTATGGGGCTCCCGAGTGGCGCAGCAGTCTAAGGCACTGTATATCAGTGTAAGAGGTGTCACTACAGTCCCTGGTTTGAATCCAGGCTGTATCACATCTGGCTGTGATTGGGAGTTCCATAGGGCGGGGCACAATTGGCCCAGTGTCGTTGGAGTTTGGCTGGAGTAGGCCATCATTGTACATAAGAATTTGTTCTTTAACAGACTTGCCTAGTTAAATAAAGGTTAATAAATAAATACAAAACTAATATGTTAAGGTTTGGGATATGGTTATGAATGGTTAGGGTTAAGGTTTGGGATAAAACTACAAATGAAGTGTCCACAACTGGGATTGAACATACAACCTTCTGATCCAGAGTCTTGGGATTACACCCATCCATCCACAACACCCAAGTCTACTTGATGGTAATAGCGCTCACTGTTGCCTCTAGTGGCTGGTTTTGAAGGCAACTCTAGACATCCTCAATCTTGAACGACCTGGCTGGTGTTTGTGTTTTGTGTTTGAACATCTGTTTTCTAGAATGTGTCATGAACTTTTCTGTGTGCGTCTGTGCGTGCAAGTGTGTATGTTTGTGTGTGTGTGTGTGTGTGTTGATACTTATTTTGACTCTCAGCCATCCCGCACATGGGATCACCTTGGGCTTATCCCCCACAATACTTTGCAAATAAGATTAGAGGGATTTAATTATACAAAAACCCTGTCTAATAAAGCCATTAAATTAGTAATTGACTCAGGCCAGAAGTGGCAAGGATTTACGCTAATTAACTTGTCTCTTAGACTCTCCGAGAGCTCCGTCCGCTTGTCATTATGGACCGGGCTGGTTGCTACTATGGCCCAGTGTCCTAACCTTGTCTACAGCGCTTAAATTCTCATCTAGATAGAAAATGGGTGAACCTCATTAGATGGGACATGTAAAGTGTGGAGATAGAGGTGTAATGGTGTGTGTTTGTGTGTGTGTGTGTTTTCTTTCCTTTCCACCGAATACTTGATGGGTGGCTAATAGGTGAAAGGTTAGAGCGTGAAGACTTCACACAGGTCCTCCGCGTGGGCGCTTTCAAGTCCACTAATCATCCTTCCATTGAACTAAGCAAAAATATTTTCACCAGCAAGGATGGTGTTTGTGTAAACAACAACACTGCATCCCTGTTTGAGGACGGGAAGTTATTGAAGCTTCTGGGCAGCCATGCGCCACTAGTCTCTTCAAGACTTCAAATCCATTGATTTGCTTTCTGATTTAATTACACACAGCAAACTCGGGAACAGCCTGAACTGGAAACCACGTTTCAAGCCGAATTCTTCCCTCTGTAGACTGTGATTGAAAGATGGCGTCTCTTTTGATCTGGTGAAGTTGACCGTGCATCACCATCAAATGACGATTACCCTACTTATTCATTTCATCCGCTTCACTCGACAGCTGGAGTGAAAGTAGGGGAAAGTGTTGAAAATTAAAGGGTATGATAATAACACAGTCTTTGAGTTCATCGGTTCACATTATCGTTATTCTAAATTATCAATCTGGGATAGATCAGAGCTCTAAACTACAGATGTGTCACAACTCTGGGGAACTGAAACATGTTCATTAGAAAAAACTGTGTGTGTGTGTGTGTGCTTGTGTATGTATGTGTGTATGCAATCTTTTTTTTAGATATAAAGAAATATCAGGAGAGAAAACATAATGCAATTATTAGATTACATTGTCACATACACCAGACCAATGCAGTGAAATGTGTTGACTTACAGGGTCAGTCATAGTAGTACAACAACCCAGAAAACATTAGGATTCTGTGCCTTGCTCAAGGGCACTTGGATACATTTTTCATTTTGACATCACAGGTATTTGAACCAGCAACCTTTCGGTTACTGGCCCAACACTCTTAACTGCTAGGCTACCTCCCACCCTTTAATACCTTTACTTCTCCTCGAACCCAATCAGATAAAATATCTCTCCCGTTATATCACTACTGTAAAACACCCCCTGTACATCTATCTCATTATTGTACCTGGTCATATACAGTGGGGAGAACAAGTATTTGACATACTGCCGATTTTGCAGGTTTTCCTACTTACAAAGCATGTAGAGGTCTGTAATTTTTATCATAGGTACACTTCAACTGTGAGAGACGGAATCTAAAACAAAAATAAAAAGCTAATTAAAATGCAAATTAATTACTTAAAAATCATACAATGTGATTTTCTGGATTTTTGTTTTAGATTCCGTCTCTCACAGCTGGTAAAGTAAGTGACAATAACACCGCAAATCACTGACTACTCCTGTAGTCTTCAGAGAGAATGTCTACTCTCACCGCTAGCTAACTCACTGACTCATTGGAGCAGAGTCAACCTTGGGCTTCTGAATGTTTTCGGCATGATCAGATTGCAGCAGAGCAGAGCAGACATCCACATTTACATGAGTCTCATTTGCATGTTTGTGCAGCATATAAAACAGGTAAATGAGGCAGTGTCATGCCAATATACTTTGAAATGCACTTCACTTGGAATGAACAATATGACTTTTCTATATGATTTGGATAATAATTATTATGGATTTTATAACAAATGGGCCTGTTTATAATGGAAACATATAAAGATCATAAAACATTTGAACTACTTGAAAGACAAAGACCATACTGTTTTTTAAAGCTTATTAAAGAGCAGTGTTCCTAGCAAGAGCAGTGTGCAGGTTTCTTGTTTTTTCTCATCTCATTCAACTGTTACTAGGCACCTGCAACAAAGATAGCTCAGATGTGCGACTGCCTTTTGAATTTTGAGATCTGACTGAATAGAAATCACCATCACCATTATTACCTTTATGAATCAAGACAAAAAACAACAACAAATCAGACAATTACACAATTAATTTAAGTGTTACCTGCAAACACCCTGAAGCCACATGGTGCAATCCAGACCAAATTACAGGTGTTCTTTCTCCAGTGTCAGTCCTGTAATGAGCTATTTTTGCATTGCAATGTGTTCTAATTGAAAGTGTCAGGAACAAACGTCTAACACAAACTAAGCGTGGCTAATTGTGGCATACTATAATGGCTGGTGTGAGGAATGAATTAGCCAGCAGGACCACAGTGCATCTATGTGTGTCTGTGTGTGTGGTGTGTGTGTACGCACGTTCGTGTGTACGCACGTGTGTGTGTACACACGTGTGTGTGTGTGTGTGTGTGTGTGTGTGTGTGTGTATGTGTGTGTGTGTGTGTATGTGTCTGGGTGTGTACGTGTGTGTGTATGTGTGTGTGGGTGTGTATGTGTGTGTGTCTGGGTTGAAGGAGTTCCCATAATGACTTTTTATTGACTTTGAGTACAACTTACTGGAAGTATTTGAGTTAAAAATGCCTTGGGGTTTACAATGTAGGTACTATATTAACTATTTCAAAAAAAGAAGCAGTTCAGCCGGCTTTTCATGCTCTCCCACTTTTCTGCGTTAACGTGAACACGATCTAGGTGAAAGTAATTTATACACATGACAAATAAATCAGACCACGACATCCTTGTGATTCCCATTTGTCCCATAATTTGGTAGTGGTACTCATGATTAGGGTTGAGAGAGTAGGTACCATAAGCTCTTTGACGGAGGTATTTACAACCTGTAAAGCTATCTTGGTCTGGGCACTTCATTTACAGAAACCTGTGGCTTTGGTTCTGCTTACTCTGGACTTTCTTATCAGGGGATGTGCCTAAATAGGGGGAATGGGGGTTGACAACAAGGCCACATGGGAACACTTTGTGCGTGTACAGTGCTGCTGAAACAGGCTCAAGCTCCAGGCCTCTCTTGCCTTGCCTTGGTCTGCACTGTCTTCTTCTTCCCTGCATGCCGGTGGCAAGACTGTTAACGTCTGCTACCCTGGAGCACACCTTCTTAAAAGAGAATGAAGTAAGGTGCTGGGGGCAGACGCGATGCCAGGTGTTATTGTTGCTCTGCTCTCTGTTCTCTTTTTCCAGTGCCTCTGCTTCAGACTGGGAGATCATCAAATCACTGTTGTAAGAGGGCTGATTTTAATTCACAACTGTAGAGAAACAGTTTGGTTGTGGTGGCAGAGGACATGTTGAGAACTCATCAATAGAGTTGGAGGAGGCTGATGAGGGCCCTGTGTTCTCTTATAGTTTGAGCTGAAAAAGAACAGTGTAACGAACATTTATTACAAAGCACCAACATCTTGTTCAAATCTGTAGGAATTCTAATTGTAATAATTTGGTGTATTTTGTGTTTCCACAGTGTATAGAGGAGCATCCCAGTTGGAAGAAGTAAATGAGGAAGGGAAGATGTTAAAGATTCAACTCGCTCAAAAAGGAAACTCAAAGCCCTAACCAGTTAACGTCAGAGTCAGTAAATAACAGCAGTACTGCAACTTCCAATACTGCACTGGGTTTACTTATGATCACTTGAATAACTTAAAAAAAATATATAAAACAGCCCCAAAGACAAATATACCCTTGACATACAAGAAAGTAGATAGGCAGATTCAACAGATGCCCCTGTGTCAGCAGTTCGAACTTGTGCTGATGAAACTCAACATTTTGACCTGAAAGATCTGGCTTTCAGGTTTCATATGGACTTACAAAGTGTCAGCACTTTATTCAATTCCTCGCTGGACTTTATGGATCCAACTTCCTGCCACAAATTCTTAAGAAGTAGGCTAGTTCCCACATACACAGATAGACGCAGTGACCTTCTGCACAGTAGGGAGGGCACTATTTTTATGTCTCAGGAAGGCTGTAGTGATGCACATATACATCCTCCACACACGTGCACACACACACACATTTGATGACATCTGTTTACGCATACCCTACTGTTTCCTCTGCTAACCATAGATTTGTGCCGATACAGTAAGTTCCTGCCCACTTCTATAACATGGGTTTCTTTGATATGTGACAGTTGAAGGTAATATAACTTGCCTCTCTGTTACAATACCCTCTTGTGGCTGAAATGGTTATTACATTTATTAGATGTAAACAACGCATTCACGTGTAGCTCACTTGTCAAAGTTGTAACTGCAGTAGACTGGTCTTCTCTTCCGACTCACTTTTGTCTTTGCCACCACGACTGCTGTAATAGGCTTGGCATCAATCGTCTTGCCTCTTGGCTTATGCCACTGTTGTCGCATGCTTGTAGTGGACATTTAATCTTGGGCTTTGGTCAGTGTGTGGATAAGCGCGACAACATGGGTGCAGTAACCTGTGGAGCTAGCCTAGAATGGTATGTTTGTTGGGGCGAGGACATTGGTTGTTTTAGTTAGCATAACTGCTAGCCACAGCTGATAATGTACACAATGTACACCTGAAAAAAATATTAACTTCTTGCGACGAGCAATCCCGTATCTGGGAGCGTAATCATAGCCTCAAATGCATTCGCATAACGCAGCGGACATAAATACCCCTAGAAACTTTTCCTATTCATGAAAATCGCAAATGAAATTAAATAAATATATTCAAACACAAGCTTAGCCTTTTGTTAACAACACTGTCATCTCAGATTTTCAAAATATGCGTTACAGCCAACGCTAGACAAGCATTTGTGTAAGTGTATCATGGCATAATGCTATGCTAGGCTCTGCTGGCAGCAGGCAACATTTTCACGAAAATAAGAAAAGCAACCAAATTAAATAATTTAGCTTTGAAGAACTTCAAATGCTTTCACTCAGGAGACTCCAAGTTAGATAGCAAATGTTCCTTTTTTCCCAAAATATTATTTTTGTAGGTAAAATAGCTTCCGTTTCTTCATCATGCTTGGCTGAGAAATCGACCAGAAAATGCTGCAACTATAATGCCAAACTTTTTTCAAAATTTGCTCCATAAAATTGACAGAAACACGGCAAACGTTGTTTAGGATCCATCCTCAAGGTGTTTTTAACATATATATTCGATAATATATCCGTCGAGGCAATTGGTTTCTCATAAGAAGCGATGGGAAAAATGGCTACCTCAGTATTTTATGCAAGATTTTCTGTGGGACACACCATGTGACCACATGCTATATATGGTCCCTTACGGCCATTCTTTAATGGAAATGCCCAAAAAGATTTCACAATGCTGTAGACACCTTGGGGAATACGTGGAAAACGTAAGCTCATTCGTAGCTCATTCACAGCCATATAAGGAGTCATTGGCATAGGGTGGTTTCAAAAAATGCGTCACTTCCTGGTTGGATTTTTATCTGGGTTTCGCCTGTAACATCAGTTCTGTGGCACTCACAGACAATACAGTTGCAGTTTTGGAAACGTCAGAGTGTTTTCTTTCCAAAGCTGTCAATTATATGCATAGTCAAGCATCTTTTCGTTTTTGTTTAAAACGGGAACGTTTTTCATCCAAAAAATGTAATAGTGCCCCCTAATGCATAACTGCAACAACTTCAATGAATTGCACATGGATTGGATTGGATTGCACATGACTGAGAATACAGATATGTATCTGTTGGTAACAGATATGTAACTTTAAGGATCTGACCCTTTAAAAAAACAATATTGCCTAAAATTACATACTCAAATCTAACTGCCTGTAGCTAAGGACCTGAAGAAAATATATGCATATTCTTGATACCATTTGGAAGGAAACACTGAAGTTTGTGGAAATGGTGAAATTATTGTAGGAGAATATAAAACATCAGATCTGGTAAAAGATGATACAAAGACAAAAGCATTCATTTAAAAATATAGGCCCTCACTCCCTAAAAATATATATATTTTCGTACCATCATCTTCGAAAAGCAAGAGAAAGGCCATAATGTATTATTCCAGCCCAGACACATATTTTTTTTACTTAAAGTACTTTACACCACTGCTGAGCTGCCATTGTCTGTGTGTGTGTGTGTGTGTGTGTGTGTGTGTGTGTGTGTGTGTGTGTGTGTGTGTGTGTGTGTGTGTGTGTGTGTGTGTGTGTGTGTGTGTGTGTGTGTGAGCGAAAGACAAAGAGAAAGTAGAAAGAGCTGGACAGAATGCATGTACAGTTCGCGTGTAGAACAGAGTACAGCAGCTTCAACATTGTTCTGGTGTGAGTTTGCAGGGAAAATAATCACGCCTACATTACGCTGACCACCACTCAGTGTCATATCTTATATTCACATTGATATATAACGTCAAAGCGGGATTACGTCAAGTCTTCAAATGTATCGTCACTTCCGGGTTGGAGCGAGCGGTCGCATTCGCACTTCGCTCTGCAGGTTGTATAACCTTTTCATTACATTTCATTATAGTACAACGGTTTGATTTGTCTAATCTTAGCAATTCTTCTTAGCTAGCTACATAGCCGTCCTTGTATCAGAGATAATTGCATAATTATCGTATTTCGTCGCCCTAACGTAGCCTTCACTGCTATTCGCCCAGGAGCTAGCAAACGCTAGCTAACGCCCACAGATTAGAATCACTGTAGTGCTATTCACTCAACTGAACGATTTGATTAGTTTAGTGTTAGCTAGCTACACAGCTGTCTTTGTTTCCAAGATAATTGTGTAGTTTAGAGTGTGTAGTCTTGGAGTGATTATCTTAATTCACTGAGGTTCGCTAGCCAGCTATTTGTCGTCCTTAACGTAGGAGACTCTGCTAGCTAGCCAACAGCTAACAGCTAGCCAACGTCACCACACACACGTTACTGAATCGAATTCAACAACCCGGTCAGGTAGTATCACATTTTCATTTCATTACAGTACAACGGTTTGATTTGTTTGATCGTAGCTAGCTACATAGCTAGTTACATAGCCGTCTTTGTTTCAAAGATAATTGTGTAGTCTAGAGCGATTTCCTAGGTTAGCTAGCCAGCTATTGTCGTTCTTTTAACGCAACGTAATGTAAACAACACTGCTAGCTAGCCAGCTAGCCCCCGAATAGTAGCACTGTAGAAACTATTACACTCAACGGAACGACTTGATTAGTGTAGTGTCAACAACGCAGCTACTGCCAGCTAGCCTACTTCAGCAGTACTGTATCATTTTAATCATTTTAGTCAATAAGATTCTTGCTATGTAAGCTTAACTTCCTGAACATTCGAGATGTGTAGTCCACTTGTCATTCCAATCTCCTTGCATTAGCGTAGCCTTTTCTGTAGCCTGTCAACTATGTGTCTGTCTATCCCTGTTCTCTCCTCTCTGCACAGATCATACAAACGCTCCACACCGCGTGGCCGCGGCCACCCTAATCTGGTGGTCCCAGCGCGTACGACCCACGTGGAGTTCCAGGTCTCCGGTAGCCTCTGGAACTGCCGATCTGCGGCCAACAAGGCAGAGTTCATCTCAGCCTATGCCTCCCTCCAGTCCCTCGACTTCTTGGCACTGACGGAAACATGGATCACCACAGATAACACTGCTACTCCTACTGCTCTCTCCTCGTCCGCCCACGTGTTCTCGCACACCCCGAGAGCTTCTGGTCAGCGGGGTGGTGGCACCGGGATCCTCATCTCTCCCAAGTGGTCTTTCTCTCTTTTTCCCCTTACCCATCTGTCTATCGCCTCCTTTGAATTCCATGCTGTCACAGTTACCAGCCCTTTCAAGCTTAACATCCTTATCATTTATCGCCCTCCAGGTTCCCTTGGAGAGTTCATCAATGAGCTTGATGCCTTGATAAGCTCCTTTCCTGAGGACGGCTCACCTCTCACAGTTCTGGGCGACTTTAACCTCCCCACGTCTACCTTTGACTCATTCCTCTCTGCCTCCTTCTTTCCACTCCTCTCCTCTTTTGACCTCACCCTCTCACCTTCCCCCCCTACTCACAAGGCAGGCAATACGCTTGACCTCATCTTTACTAGATGCTGCTCTTCTACTAACCTCATTGCAACTCCCCTCCAAGTCTCCGAAAACTACCTTGTATCCTTTTCCCTCTCGCTCTCATCCAACACTTCCCACACTGCCCCTACTCGGATGGTATCGCGCCGTCCCAACCTTCGCTCTCTCTCCCCCGCTACTCTCTCCTCTTCCATCCTATCATCTCTTCCCTCTGCTCAAACTTTCTCCAACCTATCTCCTTATTCTGCCTCCTCAACCCTCCTCTCCTCCCTTTCTGCATCCTTTGACTCTCTATGTCCCCTATCCTCCAGGCCGGCTCGGTCCTCCCCTCCCGCTCCGTGGCTCGACGACTCATTGAGAGCTCACAGAACAGGGCTCCGGGCAGCTGAGCGGAAATGGAGGAAAACTCGCCTCCCTGCGGACCTGGCATCCTTTCACTCCCTCCTCTCTACATTTTCCTCCTCTGTCTCTGCTGCTAAAGCCACTTTCTACTTCTAAATTCCAAGCATCTGCCTCTAACCCTAGGAAGCTCTTTGCCACCTTCTCCTCCCTCCTGAATCCTCCCCCTCCTCCTCTCTGCAGATGACTTTGTCAACCATTTTGAAAAGAAGGTCGACGACATCCGATCCTCGCTTGCTAAGTCAAACGACACCGCTGGTTCTGCTCACACTGCCCTACCCTATGCTCTGACCTCTTTCTCCCTCTCTCTCCAGATGAAATCTCGCGTCTTGTGACGGCCGGCCGCCCAACAACCTGCCCGCTTGACCCTATCCCCTCCTCTCTTCTCCAGACCATTTCCGGAGACCTTCTCCCTTACCTCACCTCGCTCATCAACTCATCCCTGACCGCTGGCTACGTCCCTCCCGTCTTCAAGAGAGCGAGAGTTGCACCCCTTCTGAAAAAACCTACACTCGATCCCTCCGATGTCAACAACTACAGACCAGTATCCCTTCTTTCTTTTCTCTCCAAAACTCTTGAGCGTGCCGTCCTTGGCCAGCTCTACCGCTATCTCTCTCAGAATGACCTTCTTGATCCAAATCAGTCAGGTTTCAAGACTAGTCATACAACTGAGACTGCTCTTCTCTGTATCACGGAGGCGCTCCGCACTGCTAAAGCTAACTCTCTCTCCTCTGCTCTCATCCTTCTAGACCTATCGGCTGCCTTCGATACTGTGAACCATCAGATCCTCCTCTCCACCCTCTCCGAGTTGGGCATCTCCGGCGCGGCCCACGCTTGGATTGCGTCCTACCTGACAGGTCGCTCCTACCAGGTGGCGTGGCGAGAATCTGTCTCCTCACCACGCGCTCTCACCACTGGTGTCCCCAGGGCTCTGTTCTAGGCCCTCTCTTATTCTCGCTATACACCAAGTCACTTGGCTCTGTCATAACCTCACATGGTCTCTCCTATCATTGCTATGCAGACGACACACAATTAATCTTCTCCTTTCCCCCTTCTGATGACCAGGTGGCGAATCGCATCTCTGCATGTCTGGCAGACATATCAGTGTGGATGACGGACCACCACCTCAAGCTGAACCTCAGCAAGACGGAGCTCCTCTTCCTCCCGGGGAAGGATTGCCCGTTCCATGATCTCACCATCACGGTTGACAACTCCATTGTGTCCTCCTCCCAGAGCGCTAAGAACCTTGGCGTGATCCTGGACAACACCCTGTCGTTCTCAACTAACATCAAGGCGGTGTCCCGTTCCTGTAGGTTCATGCTCTACAACATCCGCAGAGTACGACCCTGCCTCACACAGGAAGCGGCGCAGGTCCTAATCCAGGCACTTGTCATCTCCCGTCTTGATTACTGCAACTCGCTGTTGGCTGGGCTCCCTGCCTGTGCCATTAAACCCCTACAACTCATCCAGAACGCCGCAGCCCGTCTGGTGTTCAACCTTCCCAAGTTCTCTCACGTCACCCCGCTCCTCCGCTCTCTCCACTGGCTTCCAGTTGAAGCTCGCATCCGCTACAAGACCATGGTGCTTGCCTACGGAGCTGTGAGGGGAACGGCACCTCAGTACCTCCAGGCTCTGATCAGGCCCTACACCCAAACAAGGGCACTGCGTTCATCCACCTCTGGCCTGCTCGCCTCCCTACCACTGAGGAAGTACAGTTCCCGCTCAGCCCAGTCAAAACTGTTCGCTGCTCTGGCCCCCAATGGTGGAACAAACTCCCTCACGACGCCAGGACAGCGGAGTCAATCACCACCTTCCGGAGACACCTGAAACCCCACCTCTTCAAGGAATACCTAGGATAGGGTAAGTAATCCTTCTCACCCCCCTAAAAGATTTAGATGCACTATTGTAAGTGGCTGTTCCACTGGATGTCATAAGGTGTATGCACCAATTTGTAAGTCGCTCTGGATAAGAGCGTCTGCTAAATGACTTAAATGTAATGTAATGTAATGTATATATACACTACAGTATGCATGAGTCTGTATATACAGTGCGTCTGTGAATATTCATGTCAAATATCTAACTGGGACGTATGTTACTTCATAATGTCAGCACAATCCTCCTACACAGGCTTATACCCATGCATGAGCTGTTGGGGTCATGCAAAAGTCTTCCGGTCTCACAGTAATTGACCATTAATTAAACATTAACATGGTTTAGTATCTCCAGGCCTCCACGCATAGGAGCTGCATGCAAGCCGCTGATAACGCCTTTGGAACATCTACATGTAGAAAACAAGTACAATAAATCAGTTGAATAAACACCATCATAATAAATCCATTATTTATTTCAGTCAGGTCTAAAGAAACATTATGATATGAAGAAAATGTATTTCAGAAGAACAGAATGAGTTGGCCTACTGTATGTTATCTGGCTATGCTCCATGCCATAGGCTGTAGGCTAGTTAATTAACTGACTGTAATGGTTTTCTAGGTGTGGTGAAGGAGAGTCGGACCAAAACGCAGCGTGTTGATTGCGATCCATGTTTAATGAAACAAACGTAAACACGAAAAAACACAAACACTACAAAACAATAAACGTAACAAAAACCGAAACAGCCTATACTTGTCAACTAACACAGCGACAGGAACAAAGACACTAAGGACAATCACCCACGACAAACTCAAAGAATATGGCTGCCTAAATATAGTTCCCAATCAGAGACAACGATAAACACCTGCCTCTGATTGAGAACCACTCCAGACAGCCATAGACTTTGCTAGATCACCCCATTAGCTACAATCCCAATATATACACACCCACATACAAAAACCCATGCCACACCCTGGCCTGACCCAATACATAAAGATAAACACAAAATACTTCGACCAGGGCGTGACACTGACAAGAGATGCTTAAGTCCCGTGCCATTATTTGATATTTTTTGTGATTTTATAGTAAGAAGGATATAATCAAATTTAGCTGAATAAAATAGAAAGGCCATTTTTCCCATTCCGGAGCAGGTGCGCATATAAAGTGGGGGTAAGTTGAGGGTAAGAATTATAATTTGGTCGTGTACGATAGCTTTAGAGTTATTTGGCAACTTATTTGGCAACTTTAGTTGTAAATGACACAAACCTTCATATGTCTTAGAAATCAATACATGTATGGGCTGCATGGAGCGACTATAGGCTACAGATGATTTGAGAAAGCTGCAGTAAAAGCTTGTGCTCTGTTCTTTCACCCATCATTCTCAATTAAATGTTGTATTTACTTAAATGTAAAAGTAGTTTTGATTTAGAATCGGCCATTTTTAATGGGCAAGAACAGGGGTAGGGGAAAAAAGACAGGTCATCTGTATGCTCCAATAGCGAATGGAGGCTGCTCGCTTTCCCGCAGGACCGTTTTTCAATTATGCCTGGCAGGCTACTTCGGTTTTATCGTGGAGTTGGATTAATATGACCAGATGAGAAATAAATATAAGAACACTTATTTTCAGGGGCACAACTTTGGTTTTAGAAGTGGGGAGGGAGACATAACCTGTCTGGAGGTCCTCCCTCAGAATTTGTTGGGTCATCTAAAGCTAATTTCCTGCATTTCTACAGAATCTAATATGATTATGTTAATTTTGTGATCACTTTTACTGTAAATAAGAATATGTTTCTGAACACTTCTACATGAATGTGGATGCTACCATGATTATTGATAATCCTGAATGAATCATGAATAATGATGAGTGAAAACGTTATTGACGCACACATATAAAAATGCTAGCCTCCCCTGTTATTGTAATGGGGAGAGCTTAGCATGTCTTGGGGCTATGACATTTGTTTGATTTGAAATTCAAACTTGTGGAGTATAGAGCCAAAAGAAGAAACATGCTTCACCGTCCCAATAATTACAGTGGGCAGTATAATTCATATCATAGGCATAATGGTACTGTAGAGCTCTTTTTACTTGCACACAGCTGGATTGCCCCGTTCTACACCTAGAGGTCCACCGCCCTGTAGCGCCACAACTCAACACACCCCACTCAGCTTTAGGATCTTAGTGAAATATTCATTATTGGTTTTAAGTGTGTTAGGCCAAGGCCAGAGTGAGAACCAGCAGTACGGGAAGACCCCCAGGGCCAGGACTGAGCAGCCCAGCAGCTAGGGATTGCGTAAATACGTGGGCATGTTTTCAATACAGACTCCTTTTGTCGTACAGTATTCCATATAAGGCATCCAGACCTTATGAAAGTTGCACAGGATACCCTTAATTCTTTAATAAATCAAATCTAGTGATACATAACTTGATATTTCTGCCATCCATTGTGACTGTGGGAGGATAACCAGCCTTCCAATTAATGCCAAATGCATTTTTTAGCCACTATAGGTTACACAGTTTCTTCTGATAACAGTCTCCAGTATCAACGTTTCCAAGCAAACAAAAACTGTGAGAAGGGAGAACCTGAAGACATGCTGAGATAAAAGAACATACACTTCGCCTGAATTCAGCCAGCCTTCATAAGAGAGTAACATATGCAAGTATGTCCACATTTGTGTTTTAGACCTCCAGCAGAGGAATTACATTTCTGAGTGCCTGATATTCAGTTTCTATGCATAGTCTTAAACTGCAGTAATTTATGTCTGAGATAATATGAACATGACTGAAAATTCTAACATATCTATATCTAGTCATCATCATCAATAGTCTCTCCCAGGTCTTCGTCACATTTTTGTTATAAAATGTTTTGCGACATCGGGAAAAGCCTCTATTAACCCTTGATACAACTTTAAGAGTTTTGTCAGACTGCTTTAAAATAGTTTCAATCTTTTAAGCCTCTGGCTTGTCCAGTGTTTGCCGGGAAACTGACAGATCAATAACGTTACATTGCTATACTGACTCTAATAAAAACTCACATTGCACGATCAAAAAACATCAGATTATTGGTCTTCAATTGTTTGGCTGTTGGTTTCGTCATTTGATTAAGGTCTAGTGTGATTGAAGCAAAATAATAGCTAACATTAGCTATCTTTTGGCTTGCTCTAATGGTACATCAACTGACAAAAACGAGCCAAGTTAATTTACTTCTATTGAAACGGGCCAAAACAAAAGCTACAAAACATTTCCACACACTCAACAGCTGATAGATACTGCTACATGGCAGATAGCTACAGGCTCGACCTAAACTGGCTGTGGTAGCTACAAGCTAGTTGACTATCTAGATAGTTCATTCACTTGAGACAGAACTTCAGTTGAGAGAAACAATAGCTAACGTTACATGTCAGTTACACTACGAGATCAGCACTGGGAATAAACACTTTTTTTCTGTTAAGTCAAACAGCAGTTACCTTGCCAGCTACATCAATCAAATAAAGAGTAGTCAGTTTCTACTCTGCTTGCTTTTCCATTCTGAGTAAAACACACACAAACAACAGCTGCTTCTATTCGTACGCTCTGTGGTGTCCGTGTGGTCCTAAATCCAGCCGGATTGATTGACCTTCATGTCTTTAGGTAATAATGGACTGTTGTTTCTCTTTGCTTATTTGAGCTGTTCTTGCCATAATATAAACTTGGTCCTTTACCAAATAGGGCTATCTTCTGAATACCAACCATTCCTTGTCACAACACAACTGATTGTGTTGTGTATGTAAACTTCCGACTTCAACTGCATTTAAATTATATCTCAAAACATACCTTTTTAGCTATGCTTTTCCTTAGGGTGCTTTCTAGTTGTTCAGTTTGTATCATTCTTTAGTTTTTTATCTTATGTTTATTGTGAAGTAAATATTTCAGCTATTTTTTATTAAAGCACATTGTGTTGTATTCCATGTCTGAAATGTGCTTTATAAATTAAGCTGGATTTGGTAGTGGCTGCCATTCAGGGGCTGAACATTTTTGTCATTTATATCCATAGCAACTTAGAGTAGTGAGCACATACATTTTCATTATGGTCCCCTGTGGGATTGAACCCACAACCCTGGGGCGATACAGCTTTGCAAGCAGCATGCTCTACCAACTGAGCTACACGGGACATACATAGTAGTAGTCTATAGTTTGGACACACCTACTCATTCAAAGGTTTTTGTTATTTTTATGATTTTCTACATTGTAGCATAATAGTGAAGACATCAAAACTATGAAATAACACACATGGAAACATGTAGTAACCAAAAAAGTGTTAAAAAAATCTAAATATTTTATATTTGAGATTCTTCAAAGTAGCCACCCTTTGCCTTGATGACAGCTTGCACACTCTTGTCATTCTCTCAACCAGATTCATGAGGTAGTCACCTGGAATGTATTTCAGTTAACAGATGTACCTTGTTAAAAGTTAATTCTGGAATTTCTAAGCCCCTATTTTCTCCACTTCCTGTCTGACTGACATGCTCAAAGTAAACTGCCTGTTGCTCAGGCTATGAAGCCAGGATATGCATATAATTGGTACCATTGGAAATAAAACCCTCTGAAGTGTGTATAAATGTTAAAAAATAATGTAGGAGTCTATAACATAATAGATATGGTCGGAGAAAATCTAAAGAAAAACCAACCAGAATATTTTTATTTTTGGGAGCCCATGCTCTTCCATTAGAAGATATAGGGAAACAATTTTATCCAGCTCTCAGTATGCCATTCCTATGTAGTCTTCCTCATTCCTCAGTAGTCTTTGTTCAAGGTTTCAGGCTTGTTTCTTCCCAAACGAGGAAGAATTATAAGTTTTAGTACTTGGAAATCAGTCTGTGCGCGCGCGACGAAGAGGACGTGCTTCTGCTAATATCGTTTCCTATTGAACATACTTCTTTCCGTATTAAATATTATAGTTTGATTACATTTTAGGGTACCTGGGGTTTGAATAGAAACATATTTTCACTTGTTTCAACAAAGTTTAGCAGTAGCTTTTTGGATTCCTTTCTCTGCATGTTGAACGAGTGGATTACTCAAATCAATGGCGCAAACAGACTTTTTGGGACAGTGCAGTTAGATCAATGTAAGCTTTTAACCAATTTAAGACACTTGTATGTACATAAATGTTTCATGTCCATAATTTTCTAATCATTTATTTGAATTGCGCGCTCTCAAGTTTCACCGCGCTCTCCAGTTTCACCACGCTCTCCAGTTTCACTGCTAGTGGGACGTCTATCCCAGAGAGGTTTTAAAACTTGTTTTTCAACCACTCCACAAATTTCTTGTTAACAAACTATACTTATTTCAATTATAATTCATTGTATCACAATTCCAGTGGGTCAGAAGTTTACATACACTAAGTTGACTGTGCCTTTACAAAGCTCGGATAATTCCAGAAAATTATGTCATGGCTTTAAAAGCTTCTGATAGGCTAATTAACATAATGTGAGTCAATTTGAGGTCCTGTGGATATATTTCAAGGCCTCCCTTCAAATCAGTGCCTCTTTGCTTGACATCATGGGAAAATCTAAAAAAAATCAGCCAAGATCTCAGAAAAAACATTGTAGACCTCCACAAGTCTGGTCCATCCTTGGGAGCAATTTCCAAACGCCTGAAGGTACCACGTTCATCTGTACAAACAATAGTACGACATATAAACACCATGGAACCACGCAGCTGTCATACCACTCAGGAAGGAGACACGTTCTGTCTCCTAGAGATGAACGTACTTTGGTGCGAAAAGTGCAAATCAATCCCAGAACAACAGCAAAGGACCTTGTGAAAATGCTGGAGGAAACGGGTACAAAAGTATCTACATCCACAGTAAAACGAGTCCTATATCGATATAACCTGAAAGTCCGCTCAGCAAGGAAGAAGCCACTGCTCCAAAACCGCCATTATTAAGCCAGACTACGGTTTGCAACTGTACATGGGGACAAAGATCATATTTTTTGGATAAATGTCCTCTGATCTGATGAAACAAAAATAAAACTGTTTGGCCATGATGACCATCGTTATGTTTGGAGGAAAAAGGGGGATGCTTGCAAGCTGAAGAACACCATCCCAAACGTGAAGCATGCGGGGGGCAGCATCATGTTGTGGGGGTTCTTTGCTGCAGAGACTGGTGCACTTCACAAAATAGATGGCATCATGAGGTAGGAAAATTACGTGAATATATTGAAGCAACGTTTCAAGACATCAGTCAGGAAGTTAAAGCTTGGTCGGAAATGGGTCTTCCAAATGGACAATGATTCCAAGCATACTTTCAAAGTTGTGTCAAAATGGCTTAACTTCTTGGTGACAGGGGGGCAGTATTGAGTAGCTTGGATGAATAAGGTGCCCAGAGTAAACTGCCTGCTACTGTGTCCCAGATGCTAATATATGCATATTATTAGTAGTATTGGATAGAAAACACTCTGAAGTTTCTAAAACTGTTTGAATGATGTCTGTGAGTATAACAGAACTCATATGGCAGGCGAATTCCTGAGACAAATACAACCAGGAAGTGGGACATCTGAGGTTTGTAGTTTTTCATCTCTTTGCCATTCCAATATACAGTGTAAATGGGGTCATATTGCACTTCCTAAGGCTTCCACTAGATGTCAACCGTCTTTCGAACTTTGTTTTTGGCTTCTACTGTGATGTGGGGGGAAATGAGAGAGGATTGAGCCAGGTCTCTGGCAGAGTGCCAATTCCGAGAGAGTTAGCTTTCGTTCCATTGCTTTTCTACAGACATAGGAATTCTCTGGTTGGAACATTATTGAAGATTTATGTTAAAAACATCCTAAAGATTGATTCTATACTTATTCTATATGGTGGATATCTTTTTGGCTGCTTTGTTGTCTGAATGCTGTACTCAGCATATTGCATAGTTTGCTTTTCCCGTAATGTTTAAAAAAAAACTGACACAGCGGTTGCATTATGGAGAAGTATATCTCTAATTCCATGTATAACACTTGCATTTTCATCAACATTTATGATGAGTATTTCTGTAAATTGATCTTGCTCACTGCAAAATCACAGCATGTTTTAGAACTACTGAATGTAACGTGCCAATGTAAAATGAGATTTCTTGATGAAAATATGCACTTTATTGAACAAAACATACATGTATTGTGTAACATGAAGTCCTATGAGTGTCATCTGATGAAGATCATCAAAGGTTAGTGATTCATTTTATCTCTATTTGTGCTTTTTGTGACTCCTCTCTTTAGCTGGAAAAATGGCTGTGTTTTTCTGTGAGTTGGTGGTGACCTAACGTAATCGTTTGTGGTGCTTTCGCTGTAAAGCCTTTTAGAAATCAGACACTGGCAGGATTAACGAGAATTGAATCTTTAAAATGGTGTAAAATACTTGTATGCTTGAGGAATGTTAATTATGAGATTTTTGTTGTTTTGAATTTGGTGCCCTGCACTTTCACTGGCTGTTGGCGAGGTGGGACGCTTACCGTCCCACATATCCCAGAGAGGTTAAACAATTTAAAGACAACGCTACTAAATACATATCGAGTGTATGTACACTTCTGACCCACTGGGAATGTGATGAATGAAATAAAATCTGAAATAAATCATTCTCTCTACTATTATTCTGACATTTCACATTCTTAAAATAAAGTGGTGATCCTAACTGACCTAAGACATGGCATTTTTACTAGGATTAAATGTCAGGAATTGTGAAAAACTGAGTTTAAATGTATTTGGCTAAGGTGTATGTAGACTTCTGACATCAACTGTAAGTTCACTGTGTTCTCTCATTACACTCCCAGCTCTCTGTGTAGAGAAAATAGTCACATACGGTGAGTTACACACAGGCTACTGTACTGTTGTCATATGGGTAATACGTGTCATACATCCCATGTGCATAGCTGTACCATATGGCCGTACTGGTGGTAGGCACCGTCAAACCCTGACAGACTGTGCACACTCATTATCAGTCTCCTGCTCTCTGCTCTCTCTGCTCTCCAGTAGGAAGTCACCGTGACAGGAGTGTTGACAGTCAAATGTTCATTCATGGTGTGGGAGAGGGCTAAAGTGCTGTAGCTGGAGTTCTGTGGGAGATGCCATGTTAGAGAGTTGGACAGCTGGAAGCATGTCCCCTGGTATAGGCTTTGTCCTGTCACACATACTTAGTGTTCAGTTCAGCACAGAAGGAAGAAAGTAAAGCAAGAGAGAAGATATTTTGTAAAGACCAACACACCCAGGAGGTGAAGAGAATGTTGTCAGCCATCTTTAGTTTAAGTGCAGATTAAGGAAAAGATAGGAGAAGAGGAAGTCAGCTCAGATGGAGTCTCACCAGCAGGTTAGCATTTTTACCATCATGAATCTTGTTCTGGAAGCAGCTCTGCAGAGTGGTCACTAGCTAGCACAGCCATACAATATGATTTTAAACCTCAACCTAACCCTAACTTTAACCCTAACCTTAACCACACTGCAAACTATAATGTCTAACCCCTAACCTAAAAATAAGCCCAAAAATAACATTTCTGTTTTCATACATTTTCACAATATAAACAATTTTGACCTTGCAGCTGACCCCATCTTGTGGAAATTGAACAGTTTTGCCTCAAGCACAAGAATCTTCCCAATAAACATCAACCTGAGCCTCACACAGGGCCTACAGTACTGACCTAGTCAATGCAGTGGGAAGTAAACTGAAGAGACTCTTCCCTCTCTGTGACAATATGGCTGAGAGTAGAGTAGAGCCACATATGGGCCCGTGGAGCTGGAGCTGTGGTTCTGAGGGAGATACCACGTTGTCTGCACAGACGGGCACATCTGTGGTGCACTGGCATACGCTCTGCTCTGCTCTGATCCCCTCTGCTCTGTTCTGGGTCACCCTCCCTTGAGCCTGGCGTGGCTAAACACTGCAGCTGTGGCAAACCTCTGCCACACACATGCACACAGACAAATACGCATGCACGAACACAGATATGCACATAAACACACACACACACACACACACACACACACACACACACACACACACACACACACACACACACACACACACACACACACACACACACACACACACACACACACACACACACACACACACACACACACACACACACACACACCACCATCCTTTGGGAGGCCTTACCTCCGTCTGTGGATCCAGTGGAAAACAAATCACCATCCGCCAGCAGCATATGGTCCTCTTCTAATGGAACAGATTGTAGGGGGCTAACCACCCCTGTAGAGTTGTCGGTGTTTTGCTACACCGTTTGGGTTTGGAGTGGGAAATATTTGTAAGGAATAATAAGTAGTTGTAATTCCATGTAATTTTCAATTTTCCCCCCTTTCTCATTGTCATTAGCTACTCGTTTGAGTTATCCTCTGGCATGTGTCCTTGCCAGTGGTCTAGTGTGGATTGTAAGGGCAGATGAATATTCAACATTCCACTGGATTAGAATCACAACAGTCTGGATGTGGTCATTTCTCTCCACTGTTGAATAGAGAAATTATGCAGTAGAACAAAAGTGACCTTTGCAATGTATTGTTGGTCCAATACCATATGTATACAGTACAGGCCTCTTTTAATCTGTCATGAAGCATTCCAACGTACTATAAACAGAGCCAAGGATTATGAATATCAAAGATCTTTGTTTTTGTTTCGTAATATAATACATTTCTGTATTACTAATTATTTTATACCTCCTCCTCCTCCTGCTCCTTGTCTTCCCTCCTTCTCTACTCCCTCCCCCTCCCTCCCTCCCTCCCTCCCTCCCTCCCTCCCTCCCTCCCTCCCTCCCTCCCTCCCTCCCTCCCTCCCTCCCTCCCTCCTCCCTCCCTCCCTCCCTCCCTCCCTTCTCTCCCAGCCCAGAATGAGTAGTGAAGCCTCTTAATGGATCCGCCTAACTCAAAGGACCTTCTGAAGTGTAGCCAAGACAACCGTGCTTATGATATGTTTCCTCGTGATATTTAAAACAAGTGGGGTAGAGCGAGGGGGAGGGTGGGTGGGTGTGAGAAGTAGTGAAATAGAGGAAGAGATGGCCTCTGTTTATGGCCTCTGTTATCTGACTTTCTCCCCCCCTATATCTGATTCTGGATTACAATGAAACTCTCCTGCACTGACCCTATGCGCAGGCAAACTTAAATACATTTGACCAGCATGTGCAACCAAAGGCAAAAAAACTCTAGACCACCTTTACTCCACACACAGAGACGCATACAAAGCTCTCCCTCGCCCTCCATTTGGCAAATCTGACCATAACTTTATCCTCCTCATTCCTGCTAACAAGCAACAACTAAAGCAGGAAGTTGCAGTGACTCGCTCAATACGGAAGTGGTCAGAAGATGCGGATGCTAAGCTGTTTTGCTATCACAGACTGGAATATGTTCCGGGATTCATCCGATTGCATTGAGGAATATATCACCTCAGTCACCGGCTTCATCAATAAGTGCATTAACGACATCGTCCCCACAGTGATTGTACGTAAATATCCCAACCAGAAACTATGGATTACAGGGAACATCCACACCGAGCTAAAGGCTAGAGCTGCTGCTTTCAAGGAGCGGGACACTAATCCGGACGCTTATTAGAAATCCCGTTATGCCCTCACACGAACCATCAAACAGTTAATGCGTCAATACAGGACTAAGATGGAATCCTACTACACTGGCTCTGACACTTGTCGGATGTGGCAGGACATGAAAACTATGTACAGAGTACAAAGGGAAACTCAGTGATGCAAGTCTACCAGACGAGCTACAGTAAATGTCTTTTATGCTTGCTTCGAAGCAAGCAGCACTGAAGCATACATGAGAGCACCAGCCGTGCCAGTAGGCGATGTGAGCAAGACCATTAACCTCTTCAACCTATGGGGGCGCTATTTCATTATTGGATTAAAAAAAAACGTGCCCGTTTTAAGCACAATATTTTGTCACAAAAAGATGCTCGACTATGCATATAATTGACAGCTTTGGAAAGAAAACACTCTGACGTTTCCAAAACTGCAAAGATATTTTCTGTGAGTGCCCCAGAACTGATGCTACAGTTGAAACCAAGATGAAACTTCAAACAGGAAATGAGCAGGATTTTTGAGGCTCTGTTTGCCAATGTCTCCTTATATGGCTGTGAATGCGCCAGGAATGAGCCTGCCCTTTCTGTCGTTTCTCCAAGGTGTCTGCAGCATTGTGACGTATTTGTAGGCATATCATTGGAAGATTGGCCATAAGAGACTACATTTACCAGGTGTCCGCCCGGTGTCCTTTGTTGAAATTGCTGCATAATCTACAAGCTGCACGCAGTCATCCAGTGATTGAGAGGAGAGAGGAGACTTCCACGAATGATATATCATGAAGAGATATGTGAAAAACACCTTGAGGATTGATTCTAAACAACGTTTACCATGTTTCAGTTGATATTATGGAGTTAATTTGGAAAAAAGTTTGGCGTTATGATGACTGAATTTTAGAGTTTTTTGTAGCCAAACATGATGCAGAAAACGGAGCGATTTCTCCTGCACAAATAATCTTTCAGGAAAAACTGAACATTTGCTATCTAACTGAGAGTCTCCTCATTGAAAACATCCGAAGTTCTTCAAAGGTAAATTATTTTATTTTAATGCTTTTCTGGTTTTTGTGAAAATTTTGCCTGCTGAATGCTAACGCTAAATGCTACGCTAGCCTGCGAATGCTATCAATACTGTTACACAAATGCTTGTTTTGCTATGGTTGAGAAGCATATTTTTGAAAATCTGAGATGACAGTGTTGTTAACAAAAGGCTAAGCTTGAGAGCTAGCATATTGATTTCATTTCATTTGCGATTTTCATAAATATTTAACGTTGCGTTACGGTAATGGCTTGAGGCTGTAGTCACGATCCCGGATCCGGGATGGCTCGACGCAAGAAGTTAAACAGGTAAACATTCACAAAGCCATAGGGCCAGATGGATTACCAGGATGTGTACTCAAAGGATGCGCGGACCAACTGACAAGTGTCTTCACTGACATTTTCAACCTCTCCCTGACCGAGTCTGTAATACCTACTTGTTTCAAGCAGGCCACCATAGTCCCTGTGCCCAAGGAAGCGAAGGTAACCTGCCTAAATGATTACCGCCCCGTAGCACTCACGTCAGTAGCCATGAAGTACTTTAAAAGGCTGGTTATGGCTCACATCCACACCATCATCCCAGAAAACCTGGACCCACTCCAATTTGCATATCGCCCCAACAGATCCACAGATGACACAATCTCAATTGCTCTCCACACTGCCTTTTCCCACCTGGACAAAAGGAACATCGATGTGAGAATGTTGTTCATGGACTACAGCTCAGCGTTCAACAGCATAGTGCCCTCAAAACTCATCACTAAGCTAAGGACCATGGGACTAAACACCTCCCTCTGTAACTGGAATCTGGTCTTCCTGATGGCCACCCCAGGTGGCAAGGGTAGGCAACAACACATCTGCCATGCTGATCCTCAACACTTGGTCCCCTCAGGGGTGCGTGCTTAGTCCCCTCCTGTATTCCCTGTTCACCCTAGACTGCGTTGACAAACACAACTCCAACACCCTCATTAACAGTTTGCTGACGACACAACAGTGGTAGGCCTGATCACCGACAACAATGAGACAGCCTATAGAGAGGAGATCAGATACCTGGCAGTGTTGTGCCAGGACAACAACCACTCAATGTGAGCAAGACAAAGGAGCTGATCACGGACTACAGGAAAAGGCAGGCCAAACAGGCCCCCATTAACATTGACAGGGGGAAAGGCGGGCCAAACGGGGAAAAAGTGGGCCAAACAGGCCCCCATTAACATTGACGGGTCAAGAGTTTCAAGTTCCTTGGTATCCACATAACCAACGAATTATCATGGTCCAAACACACCAATATAGTCATGAAGAGGGCATGACAACACATTTTCCCCCTCAGGAGACTGAAAATATTTGTCATTGGTCCTCAGATCCTCAAAATGTTATACAGCTGCACCATCGAGAGCATCCTGACCAGTTACATCACTGCCTGGTATGTCAACTGTTCGGTATCTGACCATAAGGCGCTACAGAGGATAGTGTGTATGGCCCAGTACATCACTGGGGCCAAGTTTCCTGCCGTCCAGGACCTATATACAAGGTGGTGTCAGAGGAAGGCCCAAAAAATGGTCAAAGACTCCAGTCATCCAAGTCATAGACTGTTCTCTCTGATACAGCACGGCAAGCGGTACCGGAGCGCCAAGTCTAGGACCAAAAGGCTCCTTAACAGCTTCTACCCCAAGCCATAAGACTGCTGACTAATTAATCAAATGGCCACCAGAACTATTTATATTATATTTACACTGCTGCTACTCACTGTTTATTTTCTATGCATAGGCACTTTACCCCTACCTACATGTACAATATATCTTGACTAACCTGTACCCCCGCACATTGACTCGGTACTGTTACCCCCTGTGTATAGCCTCATTATTGTTATCTTTATTGTGTTACTTTTTATTTTAATTTTACTATTTTTACTTTAGTTTATTTAGTAAATATTTGCTTAACTCTTTCTTGAACTGCATTGTTGGTTAAGACTTGTTATGGCTGGTGGCAGTATTGAGTAGCTTGGATGAATAAGGTGCCCAGAGTAAACTACCTACTACTCAGGCCCAGTTGCTAATATATGCATATTATTAGTGGAGTTTCTGAAGTTTCTAAAACTGTTTGAATGATGTCTGTGGGTATAACAGAACTCATATGGCAGGCAAAAACCTGAGAAAAAATCCAACCAGGAAGTGGGAAATCTGAGGTTTGTAGTTTTTCAACTCTTTGCCTATCGATTATACAGTGTCTATGGGGTCAAATTGCACTTCCTACGGCTTCCACTAGATGTCAACAGTCTTTAGAACCTTGTTTGATGCTTCTACTGTGAAGGATGGGGAATGAGAGGGGGTGGAGTCAGAGGTCTGCCAGAGAGGCATGAGCTGACCACGCACGTTCAGGTGAGAGTTAGCTTGAGTTCCACTGAATTTCCGAAGGAATTCTCCGGTTGGAACATTATTGAAGATTTATGATAAAAAAACATCCTAAAGATTGATTCTATACATCGTTTGACATATTTCTACGAACTGTAATATAACCTTTTTCGACTTTTCGTCTGAACTAAGCGATCGTACATTGAGCATTTGGATTACTGGGTTAAACGCGTGAACAAAAAGGAGGTATTTGGACATAAATTATGGACTTTACCAAACAAATCAAACATTTATTGGGAAACTGGGATTCTTGGGAGTGCATTCTGATGAAGATCATCAAAGGTAAGTGAATTTTTCGAATGCTATTTCTGACTTTGTTGACTCCATAACATGGCATATATCTGTATGGCTTGATTTGTTGTCTGAGCGCTGTACTCAGATTATTGCATGGTGTGCTTTTTGGGTAAAGCTTTTTTTAAATCTGACACAGCGGTTGCATTAACTTGTTGACGCTACACGTTCCCCAAGGGCACCCCCCCCCCCACGCTCAACTCAAAAGATGGCGCGCAGAATGCAAAAATATTCTTAGAAATATTTAACCTCCACACATTAACAAGTCCAATAGCTCAAATGAAAGATAAACACCTTGTTAATCTACCCAGCGAGTCAGATTTCTAAAATGTTTTACGGTGAAAACATAGCACATATGTATGTCAAACCACCACAAAGACACAGACAATATGTAGCCATTTTGTCAAACAAAAGATGCAATCACAAACACAGGATTAAAAGAAAAATAATTCACAAACCTTTTGAAAATCTTCATCAGATGACAGTAATAGGACATGTTACACAGTACATTTATGTTTTTTTCAATAATATGCAATTTATATCCATAAATCTCTGTTTACATTGACGCCCTGATCAGAAAATGCAAAAAAAATGTCAGGAGAAATTATAGATAGCTCCGCCAGATAACAGCAATACACACCATAAACTTTGACTAAATATACATGCTCTACATATAGTTAGAAAGATACACTGCTTCTTAATGCAATCGCTTTGTCACATTTCTTTTTAACGTTAGAGAAATCGTTCACTATTCAATAATCTGAGACGACGCTCAGACATAAGAAATATTTCTCCGCTATGTTGGAGTCAACAGAAACACAAAATTACAACATAAATATTTCCTTACCTTTGATGGTCTTTGATCAGAATGTAGTGGAAGGAGTCATACTTACCCAAACATCGTTTGGTTTCAAGTCGTGTGTCTTTGTATTTACATATGCTTCAAGTTCCAGCTGAAATGCATCCAAAATTACTTCTGCTCAAGAACAGTTGCGCATCAAAACTTCAAAATTACACATTATATGTCGACTAAACTGGTCAAACTAAGTGCAGAATCAAGCTTTAGGATGTTTTAAACGTACAAAACAATTATCTAATCCATCGGACATTCTTGCTTGCTCTCAGGCATTCTGGAACAAAGGGACGTCTCTCCAAAATGCGCGCTCTCCTGACCTTGTATTTTCTCGCGACACTCAGTCTTTTTCCTCCCAAAGGGTCAAAACTCGCGGGATTTGCACAATTAAACGCTGTACTGAATGAGGACATCTAGTGGAAGACATAGAAAGTGTCTCCAGATCCATAGCTGGTTGGGAAGGGTGGGGGCGATGACGTCAATGTTGCCCCAAGTTTCAGGCTCCCAAAAATAGTTTGGGAGATTGCCTGCCCTGTGAGTTCTGCTATACTTACAGACATAATTCAAACGGTTTTAGAAGCTTTAGAGTGTTTTCTATCCAATAATAATTATTATATGCATATATTAGCAATTTTGGACAGATTTTCTTTCAGTTTACTATGGGCACGCAATTCATCCAAAGGGGGCAGTATTCTGCCTATCCTTAAAAGGTTTTAAGGAGAAGTGTATCTATAATTCCATGCAAAATAGTTGTATAGTTTATCAATGTTTATTATGAGTATTTCGGTAAATTGATGTGGCTCTCTGCAAAATCACCGGATGTTTTGGAACTACTAAACATAACGCGCCAATGTAAACTCAGATTGTTGTATATAAATATGAACTTTATCAAACAAAACATATATGTATTGTGTAACATGAAGTCCTATGAGTGTGATCTGATGAAGATCATCAAAGGTTAGTGATTCATTGTATCTCTATTTCTGATTTTTGTGACTCCTCTCTTTGGCTGGAAAAATGGCTGTGTTTTCTGTGACTAGGTACAGACCTAACATAATCATTTGGTGTGCTTTTGTCTTAAAGCCCTTTTGAAATCGGAGACTGTGGTGGGATTACCAACATGTTTATCTTTAAAATTGTGTAAAATACTTCTATGTTTGAGGAATTTTAATTATGAGATTTCTGTTGTTTTGAATTTGGTGCCCTGCACTTTCACTGGCTGTTGTCATATCGATCCCGTTAGCGGGATTCAAGCCATAAGAATTAAGAGCTTGTAAGTAAGAATTTCACAGTAAGGTCTACCTGTTGTAATCGGAGCTTGTGACAAATACAATTTGATTTGATTTTTATAGTTAAACCAAACACACACACACGTGCCGGGCAAAACTTTTTAATTTCACTCCAATCTCACAATTCAACGAGACCATAAATAACATCTAATGACAATCAATAGGCGTAATGTTTCAGAATTGTTGTTCAAATAAGATAAGTTGTTTCTCACTTTTACATCCAATTAAACACAATTATAGTCGCTCACCGTCTTTTTTTACCTTCCATGATGGATCATCTCAGAGCCCAACAGGGATTTGCAGGTAGCGACGGGGAGGAGTAGGATAGGTTTCAGTGTGCGATTTCCAATCCTCTCCCTAGGGGTAAGGAGAACACTGGCACAGCAGGAGACAGGAAAGAGAGATTGACAGAAAGAAGAAGGGAAGGAATGATGGACGGAGAGAGGGTGGTTGTTATGTTTTGGGTGAGGACGCATGCAAGTGTTCTAGTATACTCACACACAACAGAATACACCGAATAAATAAAAACACACACACTTCCTCCAAAAAATAAAAAAGTTTGACCCCCTGGCCTGCATCCTGATGTGATGTGATGTGATGTGATGTGATGTGTTGTGTGTGTGTGTGTGTGTGTGTGTGTGTGTGTGTGTGTGTGTGTGTGTGTGTGTGTGTGTGTGTGTGTGTGTGTGTGTGTGTGTGTGTGTGTGTGTGTGTGTGTGTGTGCATGCGTACGAATGGTATGTGTGTGGGATGCCTGCAGTGGTATCTCAAAGGGGACAGTACATCAGTCAGACAAAGGTCTAATTTGGAGAGAAGTAGGGATGGGGGGATAGAGGGACAGAGAGATCGAGGGACAGAGCGATGGAGGGATAGAGACATGGAAGGATAGAGGGACAGAGAGATGGAGGGATGGAGAGATGGATGGAAGGAAAGATGGAGAGATGGATAGATGGAGGGAAGGTGGGATAGAGAGATGGTGGGATGGAGCGATGGAAGGAAGGAGGGAAGGAGAGATGGAGGAAAGGAGGGATGGAGGGCAGGAGAGATGGAGGGAAGGAGAAGTGGAGGGATGGAGTGAAGGAGCAATGGAAAGATGGAGGGATGGTGCAAAAGAGAGATGAAGTAATGGAGGGACAGCACAGAGGGAAATCAGACTGTGAGTGATTAGGATTATAAAATGAGAGAGAAAAACAGAGTAAAGAGAGAAGAGGGGAGGAAAGGGGAGAATAGAGGAGAATAAATAATAGGGAGAGGAGAAGAGAAGAGAAAGGGAGAGGGGAGAGTAGAATCCTCCTGTTTTGTCCCTGTGTTTAAATTAGTTATAATTTCTCACATTTAAAAAATATTCAAGGACCACTAAAGAGTTTTACTCATTGAGATCTGTGCCTCAGTGTGTTTGGCCCTGGTATATGCCCAAGTCAAGGATGCTCCCTCTGTCTCTGTGAGGTGATGGTGTGTGAATAAACCAGTCTGGAAAAATAGTCCTGAATTTAGCATCATTAAATATCATAAAAATCTGATCATTTACAAAAAAAATTATATTTTCTGACAAGCAAGTACAGAGATATGGTAATTGTTCATGTTTTCATACTTTCATAGAATGTTTGGGAATGACGTTGATGCTGGTATTTGTGACAATTCTACATAGGAATAGAGAGGCGGAAAGCTTCCGTGCATTTGGACAATGAATAGACACTGCAGTAAATAAAGACACATAAAAACCCGTACTCTACACAGACCGGTGAACCATAACCAATCAGAGCTGCAGTAGGCCTATATGCAAATAGGCCATTGCCATTTATGAGCCTGTGCTATTCACTTTGAACTGTGTGTTTACTAATGATTTATATATACACTAGATGAGCCTTAGGGGGTGGTGTGTTGAAGCCCCCAGTGGGCTTGATTACCAACAACGACAAGATAGCCTACAGCGAGGAGGTGAGGGCACTCGGAGTGTGGTGTCAGAAAAACAACCTCAACAAAACAAAGGAGATGATCGTGTACTTCAGGAAACAGCAGAGGGAGCTGAACAAGAAGCACAAGCATTTCACTACACTTGCATTAGCATCTGCTAGCAATGTGTGTATGAGAAATAAAGTTAGATTTGTTTGTATTCGGCCATATTCCCAGTCACCTTGCCATGGTTAAATGCGGTGGTTGGCTCTTTCAGTTTTGCGCAAACGCTGCCATCTATCCACGATTTCTGGTCAGGGTAGGTTAGAACCAGTAAAGGCCGCTTTACCACTCTTGGGTAATGGAATGACTTTGGCTTCCCTCCAGGCCTGAGGACAAAGACTTTCCTCTAGGCTCACACTAAAGATATGACAGATAGGAGTGACTATTGAGTCAGCTACCATCCTCAATAGCTTTCCATCTAAGTTATCAATGGCAGGAGGTTTGTAATTATTGATCGATAACAATAATTTTCCCACCTCTCCCACACTAACATTACAAAATTCAAACTTACGTTTTTAGGTAATGTACTGTTTCAGTGTAAGTCACTCAATATTTTGGACAAAAACAGATGGGAATCTTAATACAATAAAATTAGTAAGGGCAATTATCACAAGTCACAACGTGGCTAATATGCTAGTTTATCGATTTGTGTATTTACCAAGCTAAAAACACAGAGCCTAGCTGGCGGCTGGAAGGATGTCATGCCATTGCAAGAGTGGGTGAGGGGACAACTTTTCCCCCAAAACGTTTACAGCCGCTTCGGTGGCAACAGTTAAAAATTGTGCTATTTGGTTAGCTAACAAGAATTGTGAATCACTTAGCTAACTAGCTATTCTAAAATTGAATGACTGTGTCATGACTGTCCTGAGGAGGAGGAGACCACAACCCTACAGATTATCTCTCAACCACAACAGAGGAGGAGAGATCTAGGGGTCTGAAGATGTGGGGGTTTTATGACCCCTCACACCCCTGGTAAATCTCAGGCCACAGACAAATTCCTTTGTCCTGTTACTATGGAGAACCAGCCTCAGAACATTAAACATGAAATAAGATAGACGATAGATGGAATATGAAAATGTATGTCATTTTTGATTTGTTATTAAAGGTTAAAAGATGACGTTATTACGAAAACATTGTAACGTGAAGAGTTTTCCTAGTATATGTTTGACGTTTATTCATTGTACGTTGTGTGGAAAATGTCCAAATCAAAGGGAATGTTTCGGTAAAGGGGAAATGTGAAGTTAGTTATCTAAAATTGGATTTGAGAAAAACCTAGACCTTGCTCTTAACTTGGTACGCCCAGAGAATTGCCCAAAAGGAGGTTACCCCCACTTCTGACCCAAAGGTATAAAACCTGTGAGTAGAGAATTTACAGAGGAGACTACGTGACCCAAGCTGCAGCCGGGGTCTAAAATGTCAATGAACACAAAACGCAACGCAAGTTTGAAGACAAAGAAATCTTTTTCTACCCAAGCTACGGATGAGTAGCTGTGTCTAAGCGGGTGAATTCAAGTTGAACCACCTAGCCTCCACCTCCCTTCGAATCGTAGTATCTACACTGTTTCATTCCTACGCTGTGAGCTCTGAGCTACAGAGCTGTCTGTCCTCAGAAGAGCCCTTTCAGAACAAGGGCGAGGTAACAGACTCCTAAGCCAAAAGGACATTGACATCGTGAGGACAACCAGAGAGGTGCGCTGGAGAAGTGAGTCATTGAGCAGCCTGGACGGTCAACACGGAGAATCCACAGAGACCTTCCCCACGTAATTACATCATTATATTCTGACCCATAAGAGCGGCAGTTTGGGGCAAGGCTAGGGCTAGAATAGCATAGCTGACAAATTCACCCAAATTTATATTTCTCTCATGTACTTTCTTTTTCCTCTCTCTCTTTGAAATCCCCATTTTGGGTAACACGCGCCCTAGTGTGTTGGCCTGTTATATTAAGTTCTAATCAATAGCCTATAATGTGTTTTGTCTATGTGTATCTTTTATCACCATTTTAGCTTTCTTGTAAATAAATATTCAACTAAGATTGGTGTGGTACGAACTCATTGGTGAGACCCGGGTCCGTGCAGATTCACAGACTATAAGACCAGAACAAGATTGCAGAGGTAACTGGTTAATTAGCGGCTGTTGAAAAATCGATATTCTAATATTCTTTGAGTTCATTTGGGAAATAGTTACTCAATAAAAACTAGTTTTCCCATGGTGCCCCAGGTTAATGAGTTAATAATTACTTGATTCAGTTAATCACGCAATTAGAAACTTTTAATCATTTGATGAGCAACAGTCGTCATATTAACTAATAGAACATCACGACAACTGTTATCCACGACAGTTACCATATTTTTTAGTTGTCAATAAAATGTATTTGGAATCGATCAAATGGGCAGGCAGGCAACCTGTAAATCCCATTCATTTGTCAAATAAGTGGGTTATGGGACAGAATATAGCCAGCCATAGGCAGAAAGACCACAGGAGAGAGAGCATTCTGATATTCTGCATTGTATCAGTGCAATTTTGATGGCCAAATACTCAATGAACATGTTGGAGAAGGTTTACCTAGCTAACTGTTCCCTCAGTAGATTTTAGCTCATCTTATTTGTGACAAATACAATTTGATTTGATTTGTTCGTGTTGATGTGCACACACAACTGAGGAAGAGAGTTTAGTTTGCCTGTTGGTTGTTTGATCAATTAGGACTGTAATATTCCAAAATGTAAGATGACTCCTGTGGTATACATATTTGCAGAAAACCATTCAGGTGTAACGTTATTTTGTTGCTTTTGGGACTGCTTTCTAATGATCTAAAGTCGCACTGTTGCTGCTGCCAGTAAACACCAATGATGTATATAAACTCTGGATTGCTGATTCTATGTATTGACCATTGAGAGGCTTTGAATCCACCAGTCGGCCATATTGGCATTCACCAGTAGTAGCAGTCCATAGGAATGAACGAAATTCTACAATGACTTTGTTTACACGCACACTAATAATTTGATATTAAACTGATTATGACAGTAGGCCGAGTATTGGCATTAGTCATGTAAACACCTTACTCTACTTTTCTTAATCGGCGTAAGGTCCTAATTTAAGTAAACAAATCAAGCCCAATGCTGTTGTGTTGTCTGTAAAACTTGAAGATTGAGTTGGAGGCGTGCATGGTTGTGCAGTCATTGGTGAACAGGGAGTACAGGAGGGGCTGAGCACGCACCCTGTGGGGCCCCAGTGTTGAGGATCATCGAAGTGGAGATGTTGTTTCCTATCTTCACTACATGGGGGCGGCCCGTCAGAAAGTCCAGGACCCAATCGCACGGTGCGGGGTTGAGACCCAGGGCTTTAAGCTTAACGATGAGCTTGGAGGGTATTATGGTGTTGAATGCTGTAGCTGTAGTCAAAATCACCGGATGTTTTGGAATCAAAACATTACTGCACGTAACCCGCCAATGTAAACTGAGATTTTTGGATATAAATATGCATATTATCGAAAAAAACATACATGTATTGTGAAACATGATGTCCAACATGATGTCATTTGATCTATATTTCTGCTTTTTGTGACTCCTATCTTTGGCTGGTAAAATGGCTGTTTTTTTTACTTGGCTCTTGCCTAACATAATCATATGTTGTTCTTTCGCTGTAAAGCCTTTTTGAAATCGGACACGATGGGTAGATTAACAAGAAGTTTATCTTTCATTTGCTGTATTGGACTTGTTAATGTGTGAAAGTTACATTATATAAAAAAATAAGAATTTCGCGCACTGCCTTTTCAGCGGAATGTTGTCGAGGGGGTCCGCTAGCGGAACGCCTGCCCTAGAAAGATTAACCTCTTGAAGCGAGGGGGCACTTTTTTCTATTTTTTTGGAAAAATAACATTCCTAAAGTAAACGGCCTATTTCTCAGGACCAGATGCTAGAATATGCATATAATTGACAGCTTAGGATAGAAAACACTCTAAAGTTTCCAAAAATGTAAAAATATATTGTCTGTGAGTATAACAGAACTGATATTGCAGGCAAATTCCTGAGAAAAATCAGATCAGGAAGTGACTCTTATTTTGAAACCCTTGTCTTTCTATGCATCCCTATTGTCCATTGAAAGGGATATCAACCAGATTCCTTTTTCTGTGGCTTCCCTAAGGTGTCTACAGCCTTTAGATGTAGTTTCAGGCCTTTGTTTTGAAGAATGAACGTAAACATCCACATTGCGTAAGTGGTCAGTTGTTGGCTCTCAGTGTGATTTTTGCGCAAAACAGAGAGGTAGCCATTTTTTCTCCCGGTCCTAGTGAAAAGCCAACTGTCCCGGTTGATATATTATCGAATAGACATTTGAAAAAGACCTTGAGGATTGATTATAAAAAACATTTTCCATGTTTCTGTCGATATTATGGATATAATTTGGAATTTTTGTCTGCGTTGTCGTGACCGCTATTTCCGGTGGATTCCTAGGCATAACGCATCAAACTAACGGAGGTATTTGGATAAAAAAATACCTTTATGGAACAAAAGGAACATTTGCTGTCTAACTGAGTGAAAACATCCGAAGATCATCAAAGGTAAACGATTAATTTGATTGCTTTTCTGATTTTCGTGACCAAGTTACCTGCCGCTAGGTGTACATAATGTTTTGTTTGTATATTGATAAACGTACACAAACGCTTGTATTGTTTTCGCTGTAAAGCATAATTTCAAAATCTGAGACAACAGGGTGATTAACAAAAGGCTAAGCTGTGTTTCGTTATATTTCACTTGTGATTTCATGAATATTAATATTTTCTAGTAAGATTATTTGACCGTTGCGCTATGCTATTTAGCATAGTTGGTGACAATTATCCCGGATCCGGGATGGGTGGTTCTGCAACAGCTGTGTCAGATTTTAAAAAAAACTTTACGGAAAAAGCATAATCTGAGTACAGCGCTCAGCGCCCAATCCAGCCAAAGAAATATCCGCCATGTTGGAGCCAACAGAAGTTAGAAATAACATTATCAATATTCACTTACCTTTGATGATCTTCATCAGAATGCACTCCCAGGAATCCCAGTTTGACAATAAATGACTGATTTGTTCCATAAAGTTCCATAAAGTCCATCATTTATGTCCAAATAGCCACTTGTTGTTAGCGTGTTCAGCCCAGTAATCCATCTTCATCAGGCGCGAGTACTACATCCAGACAAAAACTCGAAACGTTCTGTTCCAGGTCGTAGAAACAAGTCAAACGATGTGTGGAATCAATCTTTAGGATGTTTTTAACATAAATCATCAATAAGGTTCCAACCGGAGAATTCCATTGTCTGTAGAAAAGCACTGGAATGAGAGCTAACTCTGTCGGGACCGCGTGTCCAGAGCCTGAGACACTCTGCCAGACCCATGACTCATTCAGCTCCCATTCCCCCCTCCTTTTTAGCAGAACCCTGAAACAAGTTTCTAAAGACGGTTGGCATCTAGTGGAAGCCTTAGGAAGTCCAACTTGACCCCACAGACACTCTGTATTTGGTAGGCCAAGCTTTGAAAAACTACAAACCTCAGATGTCCCACTTCCTGGTTCAGTTTTCTCAGGTTTTCACCTGCCATATGATTTCTGTTATACTCACAGACATCATTCAAACAGTTTTAGAAACTTCAGAGTGTTTTCTATCCAATATTAATAATAATATGCATTTATTTGCATCTGGAACAGAGTAGGAGGCAGTTCACTCTGGGCACGCTATTCATCCAAATGTGAAAATGCTGCCCCCTATCCCAAAACGAGATGGTCATCAGCGAAATAGGACACCTGTGCTCGGATGTGTCCCAGGACAAACGCACCTCTTCCCCATTCATTGGGGAGACTCTCTCCATGCAGACACTGATAGATTTTGGTTACGGCATTTTTTGTGCCTGTTTTGTTTGTTTGCGTTTGTTTGCGTTGGCACCTTTCAACACCCCTCGTTCCTGTACGCAACTCAATTACACTACTGATTACTGACTACGCACAACATTGTTGATTGTATTTAGTTTACTTTCGTTAATAAATATATTTTGTTATCCCTTATCTCCACGTTGTCTCCCTTTTTGTTACGAACTTTGAGCCGGTTCATGACAATAGCATTCTCACATAGGTGTTCCTTTTGTCCAGGTGAGAAATGGCAGTGTGGAGTGCAATAGAGATTGCATCATCTTTGGATCTGTTAGAAGGGCATAGCAGGATTTCTTATAAGCTTCCGGGTTCGAGTCACGTTCCTTGAAAGTGGCAGCTCTAGCCTTTAGCTCAGTGTGGATGTTGCCTGTAATTCATGGCTTCTGGTTTGGGTATGTACGTACGGTCACTGTGGGAACAACGTCATCGATGCACGTATTGATGAAACCAATGACTGTTGTGGTGTACTCCTCAATGCCATTGGAGGAATCCCGTGTCATATTCCAGTCTGTGCTAGCAAAACAGTCCAACCGGAGAATTCCATTGTCTGTAGCTTAGCATCTGCGTCATCTGACCACTTTTTTATTGCTCTGGTCACTGGTGCTTCCTACTTTCATTTTTTTCCTTCTAAGCAGGAATCAGGAGGACAGAATTATGGTCAGATTTGCCAAATGGAGGGCGAGGGAGAGCTTTGTATGCATCTCTGTATGTGGAGTAAAGGTAGTCCAGAGTTTTTTTTCCTCTGGTTGCACATTTAACATGATGATAGGAATTTGGTAAAATGGATTTAAGTTTCCCTGCATTAAAGTCCCCTTGCTACTAGTAGCGTCGCCTCTGGGTGAGCGTTTCCTAGTTTGCGTATGGCGGAATACAGCTCATTAACCTCTTAGAGCTCCCCCTCTATACTGCCCCCGTTGGAGAAAGTGCGTACCCATAGTAAACTGAAAATATTTTTTCCCAAAATTGCTAATATATGCATATAAAAATTATTATTGAATAGAAAACACTCTCAAGTTTCTAAAACCGTTTAAATTGTGTCTGTATGTAAAGCAGAACTCTCAGGGCAGCCTTTCTCCCAAACTCTCTCTTGTGAAGAGAAAAGTTGGGTCAACTTTGACGTCATGGCCCCCACCCTTCCCAGGCAGGTACCGATCCAGGAACAGTCTCTATCTGTTCAGCGCGATGTCAGCTTTCAAATGGCACGTTCATTGTGAGAATCCCACGAGCCCTGCACGTTTGGCGGGCGAAATTGCTCGTGTCCCTCTGAAAAACAGGCACTCTATTGCGCGCGGCCGATTTGGAGTACGTCTTTTTCCATGATCCAGCATTTGAAGCCGGATTGTCTGTTCGCGCTGATCTTTGTTCTACATGCTAAAAACATCATAAAGCTAGATTTTTCACATTGTTTGACCAGTTTAGTGGACATATAATATGTAAATTGGAAGTTTTGATGCGCAAGAGTGCTGGACCAGAAGTCATTTTGGATGCATTTCAGCCGAAGCTGTTAACATGTGCTAATACAGAGACACACAACGTGAAACCAAATGATGTATTGGGTAAGTATGACTCCTTCTACGTCTTCTGATGGAAGAACATCAAAGGTAAGGGAATATTTATGTGGTTATTTGGTGTTTCTGTGGACTCCAAACGTAGAGGAGACATACTGCTGAGCGCTGACTCATAGTATAGCCCAGTGAACGATGTCTGTAACGTTAAAATTAAATGTAATACAGCGGTTGCATTAAGAAGAAGTGTATCTTTGTAAATATATGTAGAACATGTATATTTAGTCATGTTTATTGCTTGTTATCTGACGTTATCTGTCGGAGCTATCATCATTTCTCCGGACATTTGAGTAGCATTTTTTTTTTGAAATGTCGTCAACCGAGATTTATGGATATAAATGGCATATTATTGAAAAAAAATTAAATGTACTGTGTAACATGTGATATTACTGTCATCTGATGAAGATTTTCAAAAGGTTAGTGAATTATTTCTTTTTTAATCCTACTTTTAAATTTTATTTTTTCTGGGACAAAATGGCCGCCGCTTTCCCTTTGTTTCGGTGGTGATCTAATATAAATATGTGCTATGTTTTCGCCGTAAAACATTTTCGAAATCTGACTTGCTGGGTAGATAAACAAGGTGTTTATATTTCATTTGAGCCATTGGACTTGTTAATGTGTGGAGGTTAAATATTTTTAGGAATATTTTTGCGTTCCATGCGCCACCTTCCAGCTGAACGTGGGGGGTGTTCCCAAATTGGACCCTAGTCCCCTTCTGGTTAAATGCTGTCTTAGTGCCAGCCTCGGATTGTGGTGGTATGTAAACAGCTACGAAAAATACAGATCAAATTTATTTATATAGCCCTTTGTACATTAGCTGATATCTCAAAGTGCTGTACAGAAACCCGGCCTAAAACCCCAAACAGCAAGCAATGCAGGTGTTGGAAAAACTCCCTAGAAAGGCCAAAACCTAGGAAGAAACCTAGAGAGGAACCAGGCTATGAGGGTTGGCCAGTCCTCTTCTGGCTGTGCCGGGTGGAGATTATAACAGAACATGGCCAAGATGTTCAAATGTTCATAAATTACCAGCATGGTCAAATAATAGGTCTGGGACAGGTAGCACGTCCGGTGAACAGGTAAGGATTCCATAGCCGCAGACAGAACAGTTGAAACTGGAGCAGCAGCACGACCAGGTGGACTGGGGACAGGAAGGAGTCATTATGCCAGGTAGTCCTGAGAGAGTAGTCCCGGGCTCAGGTCCTCCGAGAGAGAGAAAGAAAGAGAGAAAGAGAGAATTAGAGAGAGCATATTTAAATTCACACAGGATAAGACAGGAGAAGGAATCCAGACATAACAAATTGACCCTAGCCCCCCGACACACTCTCTGCAGCATAAATACTGGAGGCTGGAAGGGTCAGGAGACACTGTGGCCCCATCCGATGATACCCCCGGACAGGGCCAAACAGGAAGGATATAACCCCACCCACTTTGCCAAAGCACAGCCCCCACACCACTAGAGGGATATCTTCAACCACCAACTTACCATCCTGAGACAAGGCCGAGTATAGCCCACAAAGATCTCTGCCATGGCACAACCCAAGGGGGGCGCCAATCCAGAAGGGGAAGATCACATCAGTGACTCAACCCACTCAAGTGACGCACCCCTCCTAGGGACGGCATGAAAGAGCACCAGTAAGCCAGTGACTCAGCCCCTGTAATAGGGTTAGAGGCAGAGAATCAGCGTGGAAAGAGGGGAACAGGCCAGGCAGAGACAGCAAGGGCGGTTCGTTGCTCCAGAGCCTTTCCGTTCACCTTCACACTCCTGGGCCAGACTACACTCAATCATATGACCCACTGAAGAGATGAGTCTTCAGTAAAGACTTAAAGGTTGAGATCGAGTTTGCGTCTCACACATGGGTATACAGAACATTCCATAAAAATTGAGCTCTATAGGAGAAAGCCCTGCCTCCAGCTGTTTGCTTAGAAATTCTAGGGACAATTAGGAGGCCTGCATCTTGTGACCGTAGCCTACCTATCTCTCTGACCAAATCAGAGAGATAGGTAGGAGCGAGCCCATGTAAAGCTTTGTAGGTTAGCAGTAAAACATTGAAATCAGCCCTTGCCTTGACAGGAAGCCAGTGTAGGGAGGCTAGCACTGGAGTAATATGATCACATTTTTTGGTTCTAGTCAGGATTATAGCAGCCGTATTTAGCATTAACTGAAGTTTATTTAGTGCTTTATCCAGGTAGCCAGAAAGTAGAGCATTGCAGTAGTCTAACCTAGAAGTAACAAAAGCATGGATACATTTTTCTGCATCATTTTTTTGACAGTTTCTGAATTTTGCAATGTTATGTAGATGGAAAAAAGATGTCCTTGAAACAGTCTTGATATGTTTGTCAAAAGAGAGATCAGGGTCCAGAGTAACGCCGAGGTTCTTCACAGTTTTATTTGAGACGACTGTACAACCATTAAGATTAATTGTCAGATTCAACAGGAGATCTCTTTATTTATTGGGACCTAGAACAAGCATCTCTGTTTTGTCCGAGTTTAAAAGTAGAACGTTTGCAGCCATCCACTTCCTTATGTCTGAAACACAGGCTTCTAGCGAGGGCAATTTTGGGGCTTCACCATGTTTAATTGAAATGTACAGCTGTGTGTTATCCGCATAGCAGTGAAAGTTAATATTATGTTTTCAAATTAGATCCCCAAGAGGTTATTAAATATATAGTGAAAAACAATAGTGGTCCTAAAACGGAACCTTGAGGAACACCGAAATTTACAGTTGATTTGTCAGAGGACAAACCATTCACAGAGACAAACTGTAGACCAATTTGGGTTTCCAATCTCTCCAAAAGAATGTGGTGATCGATGGTATCAAAAGCAGCACTAAGGTCTAGGAGCACGAGGACAGATGCAGAGCCTCGGTCTGATGCCATGAAAAGGTAATTTACCACCTTCACAAGTGCAGTCTCAGTACTATGATGGGGTCTAAAACCAGACTGAAGCATTTCGTATACATTGTTTGTCTTCGGGAAGGCAGTGAGTGAGTGTATTGCGCAAAATTAAATTGAGTTCCTCAGTCAGGTGGTTAACTGATTTTTGTCCTCTGACGTCCTTGGGTAGGCAGAGGAAGTCTGGAAGGGCATCAAGGAATCTTTGTGTTGTTTGTGAATTTATAGCACGACTTTTGATGCTCCTTGGTTGGGGTCTGAGCAGATTATTTGTTGCAATTGTCAATGTAATAAAATGGTGGTCCGATAGTCCAGGATTACGAGGAAAAACATTAAGATTCACAACATTTATTCCATGGGACAAAACTAGGTCCAGAGTATGACTGTGACAGTGAGTGGGTCCACAGACATGTTGGACAAAACCCACTGAGTCGATGATGGCTCCGAAAGCCTTTTGGAGTGGGTCTGTGGACTTTTCCATGTGAATATTAAAGTCACCAAAAATTTGAATATTATCTGCTATGACTACAAGGTCCAATAGGAATTCAGGGAACTCAATGAGGCCCAGGAGGCCTGAAAACAATAGCTATAAAAAGTGATTGAGTAGGCTGCATAGATTTCATGACTAGAAGCTCAAAAGACGAAAACTACTTTTTATTTTTGTAAATTGAAATTTCCTATCGTAAACGTTAGCAACACCTCCGCCTTTGCGGGATGCATGGGGGATATGGTCACTAGTGTAACCAGGAGGTAATCTCTCTTGGTAGATAGTGTGGTCTACAGCTTATCATGAGATACTCTTCCTCAGGCGAGCAATTGATCAAGACTTCCTTAGATATCATGCACCAGCTGTTATTTACAACAATATATAGTCTGCCGCCCCTTGTCTTACCAGATGCCGCTGTTCTATCCTGCCGATAAAGTGTATAACTAGCCAGCTGTCTGTTGATAGTGTCGTCGTTCAGCTACTACTCCGTGAAGCATAAGATGTTACAGTTTTGAATGTCCTGTTGGTAGTTTAATCTTCCGCATAGGTCATCTATTTTATTGTCCAAAGATTGCACATTTTCTAGCAGATCGGAAGGAAGTGGTGGTTTATTAGACCCAAAAATTCTCAGAAGGCAGCCCGCCCTTCGGACCCTTTTTCTCTGCCTCCTCTTTATGCAAATCATGGGGATCCGGGCCTGTTCCCAAGAAAGCAGTATATCGTTCACGTCAGGCTCGTCAGACTCTTTAACGGAAAAAATGATTTTGCCAGTCTGTGGTGAGTAATCACAGTCCTGATGTCCAGAAGTTATTTTCGGTCATAAGAGATGGTTGCGGCAACATTATGTACAAATAAGTAAAAAAAAAACAAGTTACAAACAATGCAAATAAATGAACAAAAAACATAATCAGTTGGGGGCACGTAAAACGTCTGCCTTCTTCTCCGGTGCCATTTTTACATAGGTTTTCCTCTTGTCCAGATGGGATAGGGCGGTGTGCAGTGTGATGGCGGATTCATCGTCTGTGGACCTGTTGGGGCGGAATGCAAACTGAAGTGGGTCTAGGGTGTTAAGTAAGGTGGAGGTGATATGATCCTTGACTAGTCTCTCAAAGCACTTCATGATGACAGAAGTGAGTGTTACAGGGTGATAGTCATTCAGTTATCTTTGCCTTCTTTGGTACAGGAACAATGGTGGCCATCTTGAAGCATGTGGGGACAGCAGACTGGGACATGGAGCGATTTAATATTTCCGTAAACACACCAGCCAGCTGGCCACCCTATACCTATGTAAGAAGGCTGTTCATTGACTATAACTCAGCATTCAACACCATAGTACCCTCCAAGCTCATCATTAAGCTTGGGGCCCTGGGTCTGAACCCCACCCTGTGCACCTGGGTCCTGGACATCCTGACAGGCCGTCTCCAGGTGGTGATGGTAGGAAACACCTTGTCACGTAGAGTAGGCCAGAAGGCTAAACTGGATAACCTAACCTCTATCAAAATAAAAAGATGGCGGAACCGCACAAGTTCTTCTGTGCAAAGGTGTTTATTTACAAGTGAATTCGGAACAAAAAACAACAGTACTGCCATCAACGTCTACCTTATGGGACAGCTTAAAAACAATGCTGCCCCATCCACAGCTCAATCCAAAATAACCTCCCCATGACTGAAAGAGAGGCTCCTTTTGTAGGGCTAGCCCCTCCCCTCAGAACAATTAACCCTGGTTAATTAATCAATTAACAATACAAACCTACATTTTCCATGAACTAAACATACTAAAGGATATACATTGCAACACGGTTTTAAACAATATCACAACATAACATTTACAACATTACATCACTACTGACAATATCTTTCAATATGCCCATATGCATTACTGAGCCATTTGGGACAGGCACTATAAAGCCAACCCAATTCCCTTAGCTCGGGTCCTTTTCCAGCATACCCGGAAGCTACAGAGATGGAGAGAGAGGAACCGAACAAACAAACAATGCGCTCATCCACAACATTGATAAGTATAATAATTATTGTATCTCTCAAATATGAACACTGACAAGTGTGAAATGCCTGCACCAAGACAGAAGTTAATTAGTGTGTCGACCCACATTGTTAACTTATCTTATAATGGCGCAGGGAGGAGTGATGAATATGTGTGTGCGTTAAAGAACCAAATGCTGCCCGCGGCCAGTGACGGACTTCTACGTCACACACCTCCACTTCTCTGATCCTCAACACAGAGGCCCCATAAGGGTGCATGCTCAGCCCCCTCCTGTACTCCCTGTTCACCCATGACTGCATCGCCAATAACGACAAGGTAGCCTACAGAGAGGAGGTGAGGACCCTGGGAGTGTGGTGCCAGGAAAATAACCTCTCACTCAATGTCAACAAAATAAAGTAGCTGATCATGGACTTCAGGAAACAGCAGAGCGAGCACGCCCCTATCTACATCGATGGGACAGCAGTGGAGCAGGTGGAAAGCTTCAAGTTCCTCTCTGTACACATCACTTACGATCTGAAATGGTCCATCCACACAGACAGTGTGGTGAAGAAGGCGCAACAGCACCTATTCAACCTCAGAAGGATGAAGAAATTTGGCTTGGCACCTAAAACCCTCCCCAACATTTACAGATGCTCAATTGAAAGCAACCTGTTGGGATGTATCACCGCCTGGTACGGCAACTGCACCGCCCGCAGCCACAGGGCTCTCCAGGGGTGGTGCGGTCTGCCCAACACATCATCTGGGGCAAACTACCTGCCCTCCAGGACACCTACAGCATCCAATGTCACAGGAAGGCCAAAAAGACCACCAAAGACAACAACCACCCGAGCCACTGCCTGTTCACCCTGCTATCATCCAGAAGGCGAGGTCAGTACTGGTGTATCAAAACCTGGACCTGAAAAGCAGCTTCTATCGCCAAGCCATCAAACTGTTAAATAGCCATCACTAGGCCGCTTCCATCCTGTTACGCATCCCTGCACCTTAGAGGCTGCTGCCCCATATACTGTACATAGACTTGAAATCACTGTCCAATTTAATAAGGGAACTGTACATACTTTAATAATGTTTCAATATTTTTTCTTTACTCACCTCATATGTATATTATATTCTATTCTACTTTATTTAGTCTATGCCACTCCTACATCGCTCATAATAATATTTATATATTCCTTAATTCAATTATTTAACTTTTAGGTAGTGTGTATTGTTTTGATTTGTTAGATATTACTGCACTGTTGGAGCTATAAACAGAAACCTTTCACTACACCTGCAATAACATCTGCTAAATATGTGTATGTGACAAATAACATTTGATTTGATTTTAACAGCAGACCTATCATTTGGCTGTCAGCTCTTAGCAAACTGTTGTAAAAAATGTTTGACCAAATACAATTATATTTCTCTGTGAACAAATTAACAACAGACTTTCAGCAAGCTTATAGAGAAGTGCACTCAACATGAACTGCACTGACACAAATGACAGATGATTGGTTAAAGAAATTGATAGTAAGAAGATTGTGGGAGCTGTACTGTTATATTTCAGTGTAGCCTTTGATATTATTGACCATAACCTGTTGCTGAGAGAACTTATGTGTTATGGCTTTTCAACCTCTGCCATATCGTAGATTCAGAGCTATGAATCCATGATACAGTGCATTTAGAAAGTAGTCAGACCCCTTCTGTTTTTCCACATTTTGTTACGTTACAGCCTTGTTATGAAATTGATTAAATATGTTTTTATCCTCATCAATATATACAATACCCAATAATGACAAAGCAAAAACAGGTTTTTCGAAAATGTTGCAAATCTATCAAATAAAACAAACCTGAAATACCTTATTTACATAAGTATTCAGACACTTTACTCAGTACATTGTTGAAGTACGATTGACAACGATTACAGCCTCGAGTCTTCTTGGGTATGGCGCTTTAAGCTTGGCACCCCTGTAGTTGGGGAGTTTTTCCCATTCATCTCTGCAGATCCTCTGAATCTTTGTCAGGTTTGATGGGGAGCATCACTGCACAGTAGTTTTCAGGACTCTCCAGAGATATTTGATCGTGTTCAAGTCCGGACTCTGGCTGGGTCACTCAAGGACATTCAGAGAATTGTCCTGAAGCCACTCCTGCATTGCTTTGGCTGTGTGCTTAGGGTCGTTATCCTATTGGAAGGTGAACCTTTACCTTCACTCTGAGGTCTTGAGTGCTCTGGAGCAGGTTTTGATCAAGGATCTCTCAGTACTTTACTCCGTTCATCTTTCCCTTGATCCTGACTAGTCTCCCAGTCCCTGCCGCTGAAAAACATCCCCACAGCATGATGCTGCCACCACCATGTTTCACAGTAGGGATGGTGCCAGGTGTCCTCCAGACGTGATGCTTGGCATTCAAGCCAAAGAGTTCATTCTTGGTTTCATCAGACCAGAGAATCTTGTTTCTCATGGTCTGAGAGTCCTTTAGGTGCATTTTGGCAAACTCCAAGCGAGCTGTCATGTGACTTTTACTGAGGAGTGGCTTTCTTCTGGCCACTCTACCATAAAGGTCTGGTTGGTGGAGTATTGCAGAGATGGTTGTCCTTCTGGAAGGTTCTCCCATCTCCACAGAGGAATTCTGAAGCTCTGTCAGAGTGACCATCGGGTTCTTGGTCACCTCCCTGACCAAGGCCCCTCTCCCTTTATTGCTCATTTTGGTCAGGCAGCCAGCTCTAGGAAGAGTCTTGGTGGTTCTGAACTTGTTCCATTTTAGAATGATGGAGGCCACTGTATTCTTTGGGACCTTCAATGCTGCAGAAATGTTTTGGTAACCTTCCCCAGATCTGTGCCTCGACACGATCCGGAACTATTAGGACAATTCATTCGACCACATGGCTTGGTTTTTGCTCTGACATGCACTGTCAACTTTGGGACCTTATATAGACAGGTATGTGTGCCTTTCCAAATTAAGTCCAATCAATTGAATTTACCACAGGTGGACTCCAGTCAAGTTGCAGAAACATCTCAAGGATGATCAATGGAAACAGAATACACCTGAGCTCAATTTTGAGTCTCATAGTAAAGGGTCTGAATACTTATGTAAATAAGGTTTTTCTGTTTAGTTTTTTTTATATACATTTGCAAAAAAATCTAAAAACCTGTTTTCGCTTCGTCATTATGGGGCATTGTGTGTAGATTGAGGACAAAAACATGTTTAATACATTTTAGAATAAGCATGTTTTAACGTAACAAAATGTGGAAAAGGTGAAAGGGTCTGAGTACTTTCCGAATGCACTCTATATAGCGCAAGTGAACAGCAAACCTGGTTTAAAAATGGATAGATGCACACACACACACAACATTTCAATGTTTTTAAACGTATGTAAATTGTCAAGTCCTTTTTTGTCTGTAATGTCTTTTTTGTTATGTGTTGGACTAGCTGTCATCATTGGCGTAACCATGGGGATCCTAATAAATCGAATCAAAACAAAAATCACCCGAATTGCTGTAGGCAGCAAAGAAATGGACCAGCCGTGATTTATAATTTGATATATATATTTTTATTAGACTACCTAGTATAGGTATAGATTAAATGTAATTACTTATGCATTGACTGCATTCATCTATTCTGCCAACAATGACTCACTCTATGTAATGGAATATTTTAGTCAAATAGAACATATTTTTAAAACCTCTTATGAAGATGTTTTTGTAGCACAAACTGTGAACTGTATATATTGGTTTAATATTATGATTGTCTGATAGTTTCATATCTGCAAAGTAGTTAAAACGCTGTCAGTTCGACTAGGGGCCAAAGGGCAGAGAGAAGCCTGATCACAGCCAGATCATTCCAGAGCAGACCACAACAAACCAGCGTCAATGTCTCTATGCGATGCTAGCAAAACAACACAGCAGACCGTGCTGGTGTGAAGGATTGCTCAAATTGGAAATGACTTTGTTGTCCAGAGGATCTGGGTTAGTGAGTGATCGGAAAGTTGATGTCGTTGTTTTTGTTGTTGAGAAAACCACCAGCTTGTGATCTGGGGTGGCCTAGGGCTCTACCTCTAGAATACATGTACCGCTGCGAGAATGGATTTGAATTCAGCCCATTGCACTTTCAGCAAAACCTATACTACCTTTCTTCTCTAACTCTCTCTGTCTTATCCAATAAACAATAGCATACGGAAGGACTGGGACTGCTCCAATGCTCCAAAAAGGAATTCAAAGTAAAATAACTTTTATTTCCTGAGAGGGAACTTCATGTGTGGTGACGGATTACTACATACAGTACAAGATACAACAAAGTAGAAGACAAAACATGTCGGCTACAGTATAAAGGATTGGAAGCATTCTAGGCAACTTCAGGCTACATATACACATACAGTGGGGAGAACAAGTATTTGATACACTGCCGAATTTGCAGGTTTTCCTACTTACAAAGCATGTAGAGGTCTGTCATTTTTATCATAGGTACACTTCAACTGTGAGAGAAGGAATCTGCAAATTAATTACTTAAAAATCATACAATCTGATTTTCTGGATTTTATTCTGTCTCTCACAGTTGAAGTGTACCTATCTATGATTGCCAGTCCGGTCACCTCCGTTGACGCCCCAGAGCAGTAAAGGGATTGGGCCTGTCACTGTGCTGCTGTTGGAAAATAATTCATTTTGGTGCTAGGTTGTGCCAATTTATCTCTAGGATTGATCCCTTCAGATTGCATTGGGCTATATACCTCAGGACGGGACACTCCAGGATTCAATAGCCACAACACAAACAGAAACTATAGCTTGTCCATCCCATGCGGAAAATGAATATATTTAAATATACCTAAAACCATACTTCATTCACATATTTGAAGTACACTGCTCCAAAAAATAAATTGAACACTAAAATAACACATCCTAGATCTGAATGAATGAAATATTCTTATGAAATACTTTTTTCTTTACATAGTTGAATGTGCTGACAACAAAATCACACTAAAATTATCAATGGAAATCAAATTTATCAACCCATGGAGGTCTGGATTTGGAGTCACACTCAAAAGTAAAATGGAAAACCACACTACAGGCTGATCCAATTTTGATGTAATGTCCTTAAAACAAGTCAAAATGAGGCTCAGTAGTGTGTGTGGCCTCCACGTGCCTGTATGACCTCCCTACAATGCCTGGGCATGCTCCTGATGAGGTGGGGGATGGTCTCCTGAGGGATCTTCTCCCAGACCTGGACTAAATCATCCGCCAACTCCTGGACAGTCTGTGGTGCAACGTGGCGTTGGTGGATGGAGCGAGACATGATGTCCCAGATGTGCTCAATTGGATTCAGGTCTGGGGAACGGGCGGGCCAGTCCATAGCATCAATGCTTTCCTCTTGCAGGAACTGCTGACACACTCCAGCCACATGAGGTCTAGCATTGTCTTGCAATAGGAGGAACCCAGGGCCAACCGCACCAGCATATGGTCTCACAAGGTGTCTGAGGATCTCATCTCGGTACCTAATGGCAGTCAGGCTACCTCTGGCGAGCACATGGAGGGCTGTGCGGCCCCCCAAAGAAATGCCACCCCACTCCATGACTGACCCACCGCCAAACCGGTCATGCTGGAGGATGTTGCAGGCAGCAGAACGTTCTCCACTGCGTCTCCAGACTCTGTCACGTCTGTCACATGTGCTCAGTGTGAACCTGCTTTCATCTGTGAAGAGCACAGGGCGCCAGTGGCGAATTTGCCAATCTTGGTGTTCTCTGGCAAATGCCAAACGTCCTGCACGGTGTTGGGCTGTAAGCACAACCCCCACCTGTGGACGTCGGGCCCTCATACCACCCTCATGGAGTCTGTTTCTGACCGTTTGAGCAGACACATGCACATTTGTGGCCTGCTGGAGGTCATTTTGCAGGGCTCTGGCAGTCCTCCTCCTGCTCCTCCTTGCACAAAGGCAGAGGTAGCGGTCCTGCTGCTGGGTTGTTGCCCTCGTACGGCCTCCTCCACGTCTCCTGATGTACTGGCCTGTCTCCTGGTAGAACCTCCATGCTCTGGACACTACGCTGACAGACACAGCAAACCTTCTTGCCACAGCTCGCATTGATGTGCCATCCTGGATGAGCTGCACTACCTGAGCCACTTGTGTGGGTTGTAGACTCCATCTCATGCTACCACTAGAGTGAAAGCACCGCCAGCATTCAAAAGTGACCAAAACATCAGTCAGGAAGCATAGGAACTGAGAAGTGGTCTGTGGTCACCACCTGCAGAACCACTCCTTTATTGGGGGTGTCTTGCTAATTGCCTATAATTTCCACCTGTTGTCTATTCCATTTGCACAAGAGCATGTGAAATGTATTGTCAATCAATGTTGCTTCCTAAGTGGACAGTTTGATTTCACAGAAGTGTGATTGACTTGGAGTTACATTGTGTTGTTTAAGTGTTCCCTTTATTTTTTTGAGCAGTGTATATTTAAAAGTGTCTGAATTGGAACAATTTTAAATACATTTAATGCATTTAATGTCCATTTTATTTGTATTTTATTAGCATTTAAGTATGCTAAATACATTGGGACACTTTTTCTTGTACTTAAGTATATTGTTAGTATATTAGTATACACCTTACGTACATTTTATGTATATTTCTCATGAATCAGAAATATACTAAAATGGTATTTGAATTATTATTCCTGTATTATCTTTACAAAAAAAGTATTTATAATATGCTTCATGTAAACTTTTAGAACTCTCATAAACTACATTAGCTATTGTAATTAGTTATGTAAAGTGTACCTTGATTCACCAAGGCATCATATCAGCCAATGTTAACAATAAAATGTGTAATGTGTAATATGTCATTTGTAATTTAAAGTATAACATTATTCAGTTTGAAAATGAACATCAAAACATTTGAATAAGCTAAATATGAGGAACAATATCATATTGTCATGACGTTGGCCTGGGGGATAGGTTTATGACAGTCATAAATACCTCTTCCCCCCCCCTTTTTCCTTCTCGAACCTACTGAGGTTACATTTAAAAAACCCTCGGTTAACTTCTTGGATATAGGGGGCGATATTTTAATTTTTGGATGAAAAATGTTCCCGTGTTAAACACGATATTTTGTCACGAAAAAATGCTCGACTATGCAGATAATTGACAGCTTTGGAAAGAAAACACTTTGACGTTTCCAAAACTGCAAAGATATTGTCTGTGAGTGCCACAGAACTGATGTTTCAGAAAAAACCCAGATAAAAATCCAATCAGGAAGTGCCGCATTTTTTGAAACCGCCTCATGCCAATGACTCCTTATATGGCTGTGAAGGAGCGAGGAGTCAGCTTACGTTTTCCACGTTTTCCCCAAGGTGTCTGCAGCATTGTGACGTATTTGTAGGCATATCATTGGAAGATTGACCATAAGAGACTACATCTACCAGGTGGTCGCTTGGTGTCCTCCGTCGCAATTATTGCGTAATCTCCAGCTGCAGTATTTTTCCGTTTGCTTCTGATGAGAAGCCAACACCTTGAGGATTGATTCTAAACAACGTTTGCCATGTTTCTGTCGATATTCTGGAGCTAATTTGGGAAAAAGTTTGGCGTTGTAAGTGACTGCATTTTCCAGTCTTTTTCTTAGCCAAACGTGATGAACAAAACGGAGCTATTTCGTCTACACAAATATTCTTTTAGGAAAAAATTAACATTTGCTATCTAACTAAGAGTCTCGTCATTGAAAACATCCGAAGTTCTTCAAAGGTAAATTATTTTATTTGAATGCTTTTCTTGTTTTTGTGAAAATGTTGCCTGCTGAATGCTAGGCTTAATGCTATGCCAGGCTATCAATACTCTTACACAAATGCTTGTGTAGCTTTGGTTGAAAAGCATATTTTGAAAATCTGAGATGACAGTGTTGTTAACAAAAGGCTAAGCTTGTGTTTGAATATATTTATTTAATTTCATTTGCAATTTTCATGAATAGGAAACGTTGCGTTATGGTAATGAGCTTGAGGCTATGATTACGCTCCCGGATACGGGATTTCTTGACGCTAGAGGTTAACATAGAGATTCTGGGAACATCAGTATGTGGGGGGGGCAGTGGTACTTAATGAATATGATGTCAGTTCGGTTGTCATCTGAGACATTCTCGTCAATGATAAGATAACATAAAATCTACAGTGGAAAGTCTATACATCAGAGTTATCAGATTCACATGGAATTGTTGTTCAATTTAAATGTTTGAATATGAAATGATTTGTGATGGGATGAAATGTGATTTTAGCTTCTAAAATGTGGGTTTTCATAAGTTAGGGCTGCTCACTCAGTGGCCCGCCCACGTGAAGAGACAGGGGTTGTAAAACTTTTCAAACACACCCTCCTCTTCCTTCCTATATAAGCTCTTGAATGTCAGAATGGTTCAGATAAAACTACAGAACGAAGCCAACATCAGCATGAGCTTTGGTTGTGAATGGTATGAACTTTGAACTCTTATTCACGACAGAAGTGATACCTCCTAGCCGTTGAGTTAGCAACCGCAGCTGCAAACGTAGGTTAGGAAGGAACAGACAGAGAATCCCATCTACCACAACAACGTTACTACAACTTGTGACCACCAGAGACATTCTTCAAAGGACAGAGGACTCGGTTTGGCAACACAGTCTTCCATCTACCACCAACCTACTGAAGCGCAGCTCAGGGTAAATATTTATTGCATTTTCCTTTTCCAAATGGGCAGTAATTTAGAATGCATAAGATACTTTATTTACGATAGCACAGCTTCGCCTTTGTTCCAGTCTCCCGCTCTTTCCCTCAAACCCAGCCCCTTTTCTTTTGTGTAACAAGCTGTCATATCTGTTCCGCCCTCTCGGGACGTTTTCCTATGACGTAAAGAATTATCCAGGTATAATTCATTCTTTGTGTATGTTGACTGCTATTGATGTAAAATATTACTAAATCTTTAAGAGTTTATTCGGAAGATAACCTCTTGCGACGAGCAATCCCGGATCCGGGATCGTAATCATAGCCTCAAATGAATTAGCATAACGCAGCAGACATAAATACCCCTAGAAACTTTTCCTATTCAAGAAAATCGCAAATGAAATTAAATAAATATATTCAAACACAAGCTTAGCCTTTTGTTAACAACACTGTCATCTCAGATTTTCAAAATATGCGTTACAGCCAACGCTAGACAAGCATTTGTGTAAGTTTATCATGGCATAATGCTATGCTAGGCTCTGCTGGCAGCAGGCAACATTTTCACGAAAATAAGAAAAGCAACCAAATTAAATAATTTATCTTTGAAGAACTTCAGATGCTTTCACTCAGGAGACTCTCAGTTAGATAGCAAATGTTCCTTTTTTCCAAAAATATAATTTTTGTAGTTGAAATAGCTCCCGTTTGTTCATCATGCTTGGCTGAGAAATCGACCGGAAAATGCTACAACTATAACGCTGAACTTTTTTCAAAATTTGCTCCATAATATCGACAGAAACATGGCAAGCGTTGTTTAGGATCCACCCTCAAGGTTTTTTTAACATATATATTCAATAATATATCCGCCGAGGCAATTGGTTTCTCAAAAGAAGCGATTAGAAAAATGGCTACCTCAGTATTTTACGCAAGACACCATGTGACCACTTGCTATATATGGTCCCTTACGGCTATTCTTCAATGGAAATGCCTAAAAAGACGTCACAATGCTGTAGACACCTTGGGGAATACGTGGAAAACGTAAGCTCATTCCTAGCTCATTCACAGCCATATAAGGAATCATTGGCATGAGGTGGTATCAAACAATGCGGCACTTCCTGGTTGGATTTTTATCTGGGTTTTCCCTGTAACATCAGTTCTGTGGCACTCACAGACAATATCTTTGCAGTTTTGGAAACGTCAGAGTGTTTTCTATCCAAATCCGTCAATTATATGCATAGTCGAACATCTTTTCGTGACAAAATATCTTGTTTAAAACGGGAACGTTTTTCATCCAAAGATATCCAGTTATGCTCACTAATGCATAACTGGATAACTGCTCTATAAATATCATTTTGTGGTGCCCGATTCTCTAGTTAATTACATTTACATGATTAGCTCAATCAGGTGATATTAATTACGGATAAATTATTTTATAGAATAGCATGTCATAGCAATTAATCCGGCATAGCCAAAGAAACGACAATATTATAAATCAGAATTTATATACAAATGTTTGTGCACATGTTTTTGAAAGTATAATTTAAATATTTTTTGTGGAAACTCGAGTTCTTGGTCACCTCCCTTACCAAGGCCTTTTTCCCTGATTGCTCCGTTTTGCCGGGCTTGGATGCCACTGTGTTCTTGGGGACCTTCCATGATATAGACATTTTCCCGAGATCTGTGCCTTGACACAATCCGGTCTCAGAGCTCTACAGACAATTCCTTCCACCTCATGGCTTGGTTATTGCTCTGACATGCACTGTCAACTGCGGGACAGGTGTGTGCCTTTCCAAAATATGTAGAATCAATTGAATTTACCACAGGTGGACACCAATCAAGTTGTAGAAATATCTCAAGGATGATCAATGGAAACAGGATGCACCTGAGCTCAATTTCAAGTCTCATAGCAAAGGGTCTGAATACTTATGTAAATAAGGTATTTCTGTTTTTGATTTTTAATACATTTTCAAAAAATTCTAAAAACCTGTTTTCACTTTGGGTATTGTGTGTAGATTGATGAGGAAAAACATTTAAAAAGTCAAGGTGTCTAAATACTGTACTTGTAATATATTAAAATATCCTTTTTCTTTGGCTTAGGATTTTCTACAGCCCTGGGAATGACCATAAATGGTTCTGTGTGTAGAGCAACCATCCAAACATCAGAGCTCCTGGAGCTGTTATACTGTTGTACTCGCCAAGAGCTATTGATTTTAACCACACTCTTCCTGTAGGATGGGAAGTGTAAGAAAGACAAACATACTTTTGTGAAGCTCAAAGGATCCCAAATTATCTGGACTGGAGAAAGTGTATGAGTTTTTAAAGTGAGACGCAACTAGCTTTAAATCTCACTCCAGCATCCACTACTCACTACTCATGTGGTCTCAGGGCAATTCATATCATTCTGTATGAAATCTGTGACACTCCGTTTAGGATGATTTGTTATGTGACATTAGGTTACATTGTGAATGGAATAGTGGTTGTACAATATAATACGAATTAGAGGACTTATAGTATCATGCATTTGACCCGGGCGTACAATAGCATACAAATTGGATGACATAAGGAAGTACAGTACTATGCATCTTTCTCTGAGACCAGGTTGCGTCATAAGAACAAGGAGAATTACGGCCGGTGAACTAACGACAAATGTTAGGATAATTAACATAAAAGGTCATGAGAACTAAATTGACAAAAGTTAGGTGAATTTGGTTAAGAATAAGGGTTAGGGGAAGGGTTAGCTAAATAGTTATAGTTTTCCCAGACTACGCCTAACCATCCACCATGACCAACCACCCTACTTTAGTTTCTGTCTAAAGTAAGTAGACCATTAGTACATATCATGAAGGTGCTTAGAAATGTGTATAGTATATTTAGTATGGCTCTGAGGCCGTGCTGTCACATCACCTTATCGACCCACCCCTGTCCCTGTCCTCCTTACCCCCTCTGACCCTTCCCCAACACAAACACACACTTAACTTTTCTTTCTCTTTTCACCTCCCTCCCTCCCTCCATCTCTCTCTCCCCAGGGTCCTAGGCCCCCCTCCACAGGAGTATGGAATTTAATTGGACCCCTGCACCCAGAGAGAGAGAGAGAGAGAGAGAGAGAGAGAGAGAGAGAGAGAGAGAGAGAGAGAGAGAGAGAGAGAGAGAGAGAGAGAGAGAGAGAGAGAGAGAGAGAGAGAGAGAGAGGGCAAATCTGACCCTTCCCCAACACAAACACACACTCCTGCACGCACACAGCCCTCAAACGCCCCCTCAATGTTTTCTCAACTTTTCTTTCTCTTTTCACCTCCCTCCCTCCCTCCATCTCTCTCTCCCCCAGGGTCCTAGGCCCCCACAGTGGGGCAGTAGAGTGCACACAGCCCCGTGCATCCCTCCCAACGGCCCCACAATGTACCTCCACAGGAGTATGGAATTTAATTGGACCCCTGCACCCAAAGAGCACCAGAAATATCCTCCTGTTTACAGCGTGCACGCGAGAGAGAGAGAGAGAGAGAGAGAGAGAGAGAGAGAGAGAGAGAGAGAGAGAGAGAGAGAGAGAGAGAGAGAGAGAGAGAGAGAGAGAGAGAGAGAGAGAGAGAGAGAGAGAGAGAGAGAGAGAGAGAGAGACGGCATAGCGTATCATCATCACCACCCTTTTGTGTTAGTGGGAGTTTCTTATTTCTGCCCAGCCTTGCATGACAATGTAATACAAATTTAAATTTATGACAGTGAAATGGAATTTGAAGTGCTTTGTGTTGTCAGCGCAAATCGCAAACACTAAAGTCTACACAAATGTCTCACAGCAGCTGAATCTTTCCAAATGTAGTTCACTGTGAGCCTCTCAGAATTCCTACAAAAAAAACTAAAAATCAATTTCTGTTATTTTTCAGAAAGGGGAATAGTGAATGACTGAGCCATTGGAGACATGGGGTGAATCTCAGTAGTCAGAAGAGGCTTACCCTTTCCAAGTGAAGCAGTTCTCATGTGAAGACTGGGTTGTCTGTGTACCACAACACTGTGTTAGCCAGCTGAGCAAAAGCCTACAGTAGGCATTTACCCTGGTCAGCTAACATGAGTGATCATGTCTCAAGGTAAGGTTACCTTGTATGATACAAATCTGGTTCACCGTACCACCACCGTTACACTGAAATGGATGACCTCTGTCTGTGTGTACATGCACATGACCTAGTATTTACAGTTCCTCCTTATTGATTGGCCCTGGAGGCAGCATTGGCCCCAGTCTCACTCCACCAGCCCAATCTATATCTCCTCTCCTCATTACCCCAGGGACTCAGCAACACAACATAACAGAGCCCAGCACACAATTAAACATTTACACTCGACTGTGTTTAGCAGACAGCCAATATTAAGACAAGGAAATAGAGACAGTTGGAGGGAATTAATTGCAGAAGAGTTGGTGGTGGTCTATAGGTCTGACAGATGTAGAGGAGTTGGTGGTGGTCTATAGGTCTGACAGATGTAGAGGAGTTGGTGGTGTTCTATAGGTCTGACAGATGTAGAGGAGTTGGTGGTGGTCTATAGGTCTGACAGATGTAGAGGAGTTGGTGGTGGTCTATAGGTCTGACAGATGTAGAGGAGTTGGTGGTGTTCTATAGGTCTGACAGATGTAGAGGAGTTGGTGGTGGTCTATAGGTCTGACAGATGTAGAGGAGTTGGTGGTGTTCTATAGGTCTGACAGATGTAGAGGAGTTGGTGGTGTTCTATAGGTCTGACAGATGTAGAGGAGTTGGTGGTGGTCTATAGGTCTGACAGATGTAGAGGAGTTGGTGGTGGTCTATAGGTCTGACAGATGTAGAGGAGTTGGTGGTGTTCTATAGGTCTGACAGATGTAGAGGAGTTGGTGGTGTTCTATAGGTCTGACAGATGTAGAGGAGTTGGTGGTGGTCTATAGGTCTGACAGATGTAGAGGAATTGGTGGTGTTCTATAGGTCTGACAGATGTAGAGGAGTTGGTGGTGTTCTATAGGTCTGACAGATGTAGAGGAGTTGGTGGTGGTCTATAGGTCTGACAGATGTAGAGGAGTTGGTGGTGTTCTATAGGTCTGACAGATGTAGAGGAGTTGGTGGTGTTCTATAGGTCTGACAGATGTAGAGGAGTTGGTGGTGTTCTATAGGTCTGACAGATGTAGAGGAGTTGGTGGTGGTCTATAGGTCTGACAGATGTAGAGGAGTTGGTGGTGTTCTATAGGTCTGACAGATGTAGAGGAGTTGGTGGTGTTCTATAGGTCGGACAGATGTAGAGGAGTTGGTGGTGGTCTATAGGTCTGACAGATGTAGAGGAGTTGGTGGTGTTCTATAGGTCTGACAGATGTAGAGGACAACACTCTAGTCCCACAACACAACACAACAACACAACATAACACATCAACATTTCAACACAACACGTCAACACAACACGTCAACACTTCAAAACAAGATGTCAACACAACACATCAACACGTCAACACAACACGTCAACACTTCAAAACAAGATGTCAACACAACACATCAACACGTCAACACAACATGTCAACACAATAAAACACGCCAACACAACACATCATCACAACACGTCAACACAACAAAACACACCAACACAAAACGTCAACACAACAAAACACACCAACACAAAACGTCAACACAACAAAACACGCCAACACAAAACGTCAACACAACAAAACACAACACATAAGAATGTTTACATGTACTGACACCTAGTAAAATAAGAGTAGGGCTCTTATGTTGTGGATACATTGGAGATTTGATAGGTGGTGCATACAGTACCTGTTAGAAGTTTGGACACAACATTCAAGGGGTTTCCTTTATTTTTACTATTTTCTACATTGTAGAATAATAGTGAAGACATCGAAACTATGAAATAACACATATGGAATCATGAAGTAACCAAAATAAATCCAAATCTATTTAAACAATAGATATTTAAACCAATCAAAATCTATTTCACTTTTGAGATTTTTCAAAGTAGCCACCCTTTGCCTTGATGACAGCTTTGCACACTCTTGGCATTCTCTCAACCAGTTTCATGCAGTAGTCACCTGGAATGCATTAAAGTTTCTTCAAGTGCAGTCTGAAAAACCATCAAGAACTATGATGAAACTGGCTCTGATGAGGACTGCGACAGGAAAGGGAGAGTTACCTCTGCTGCAGTCTCAGTTCAAGTAACAGACACATCTCAACATCATCTGTTCAGCGGAGACTGTGTTAATCAGGCAGTCATGGTTGAATTGCTTCCAAAGAAACAAATACTAAGGGACACCATAATAAGAGACTTGCTTGGGCCAAGAAACACGAGCAGTGAACATTAGACCAGTGGAAATATGTCCTTTGGTCTGATGAGTACAAATGTGAGATTTTTTGTTCCAACCTCCATGTCTTTGTGAGACGCAGAGTAGGTGAACAGATGATCTCTGCATGTGTGGTTCCCACCGTGAAGCATGGAGGAGGTGTGATGGTGTGAGGGTGCTTTGCTGGTGACACTTATTTAGAATTTAACCTGTTACTCCTACCCCCTACTTTTTCGAACATTCTGTTAAAAATCGCGCAACATTTCAGCGCCCTGCTGCTCATGCCAGGAATATAGTATATGCATATGATTAGTATGTGTGGATAGAAAACACTAAGACGTTTATAAAACTGGTTAAATCACGGCTGTGACTATAACAGAACGTGCGTTTCATCGAAAAGCACGATCTGATCACTGAAAATGGAAATATATATCCATCCCGCCACTTCAACCCATTGATAAAGGCGAACCACAATAAATGGGGCTGAGCTTGCAATACCTACAGCTTCCACACGATGTCAACAGTCTTGTAATTTGCCTAGGCTTTGTTTCTTGGTTAAACGAAGAAGAGACAAGCCATTTGTTCAGGTCTCCGACCGGATATTTTGGTTTTGATTCACCCGGACATTATTTCCAGACGGACAGCTAAAGAATATACATCGCCTCGTGATCAATTTGATTGCTTATTAACGTGTACTAATACCTAAAGTTGCATTACAAAAGAATTTCGAAGTGTTTTGTGAAAGTTTATCGTCAACTTTTTTAATTAAAAAAAATGACGTTACGTTATAAGACGCTATTTTTTTCGTTTATCACACAGTCTTCATAGATCGATATCTAGGCTATATATGGACCGATTTAATCGAAAAAAAGACCCAATAGTGACTATGGGACATCTAGGAGTGCCAACAAAGAAGATGGTCAAAGGTAATGAATGTTTTATATTTTATTTGTGCGGTTTGTGTAGCGACGACTATGCTAATTATTTTGTTTACGTCCCCTGCGGGTCTTTTGGGGTGTTACATGCTATCAGATAATAGCTTCTCATGCTTTCGCCGAAAAGCATTTTAAAAATCTGACTTGTTGCCTGGATTCACAATGAGTGTAGCTTTAATTCAATACCCTGCATGTGTATTTTAATGAACGTTTGAGTTTTAACTAGTACTATTAGCATTTAGCGTAACGCATTTGCATTTCCAGATGTCTAGATGGGACGCCTGCGTGTCAGGTAGGAGCAAGAGGTTAAGGCACACTTAACTAGCATGGCTACCACAGCATACTGCAGCGATATGCCATCCCATCTGGTTTGTGCTTAGTGGGACTAAAATTTGTTTTTCAACAGGACAATGACCCAAAACACACCTCCAGGCTGTGTAAGGGCTATTTGACCAAGAAGGAGAGTGATGCTTCAGATGACCTGGCCTCCACAATCACCAGACATCAACCCAAATGAGATGGTTTGGGATGAGGTTGACCTCAGAGTGAAGGAAAAACAGCCAACAAGTGCTCAACATATGTGTGAACTACTTCAAGACTGTTGGAAAAGCATTCCAGGTGAAGCTGGTTGAGAGAATGGCAAGAGTGTGCAAAGCTTTCATCAAGGCAAAGCATGGCCACTTTGAAGAATCTCATATAAAATAAATTTCGATTTTTTAAAATACTTTTTTAGTTACTACATGAATCCATATGTGTTATTTCATAATTGTAATGTCTTCACTATTATTCTACAATGTAGAATAGAGTAAAATAAAGAAAAACCCTTGAATGAGTAGGTGTGTCCAAACTTTTGACTGTATTTTTCTTTACTATTACCAAGATGACAAGATGATAGAATATTCTGTGTAGGAAAATTGTCAAATTCTTTGACCAACATTCTACCCAAAATGTGTAGAATTGCACAAAATGTACTCTAAAAAGTAAAATATTTCACATGGGTGCACAGACCCACAAGTGGCCCCTCATGATGAGTTCAGATATTTTGTGGCCCCAACCGCTATCAAAGTGTCCCATCCCTGCTGTAGAAGATCGAAGAAAGAAGCAGCAAAACCTAACCGGGGAAATCAGAATTTGTCTGGGAACTAACACTGGGACATTTTTCAAAATATTACCAGCCAGCTCACATCGCATCGTGTGAGGATGTGGTGAAATGATATGTGGACACTGACAAACTAAGTTGATTCAGATAGTGGGGCCTCCCCTTAAAACCTCTTTGGGATAGGGGGCAGCATTTTCACTTTTGGATAAATAGTGTGCTCAATTTCAACTTCCTGCTACTCATGCCAAGAATAGAAATGCATATTATAGATATGCATATTATTCGTAGATTTGGATAGGAATCTCTGAAGTTTCTAAAACTGTTTGAATCATTTCTGTGAGTATAACAGAACTTATGTAGCAGGCAAAACCCAGAGGACTAATCAGAATTATTTATTTTTGAGGTCACTGTCTGTTCAATGATTTCTTATGGGGAAACGATATTTCTTAGGCACTTCTTTGCAGTTCCTACCGCTTCCACTGGATGTCACCAGTCTTTGGAATTTGGTTGAGGTTATTCCTTTGTGCAATGAAGAAGTACGGCCATCTTGGAAGAGAGTAACGATGTTTAGAGTTGGGCAAGACTAGAGTTAGTTTCCACTCGTCCTCTATTGAAAACAGATAGACCGGTCTTCAATTTGATCGATTATTAACATTTAAAAATACCTAAAGTTGTATTACAAAAGTATTTTGAAATGTTTTGGCAAAGTTTACAGGTAACTTTTGAGATATTTTGTAGTGACTTTGCGCAAATTGGAAGCTGTTTTTTTTTCAAATAATTTGACATTTTGGATATATATGGACGGAATTATCAAACAAAATGACCCTTTGTGATGTTTATGGGACATATTGGAGTGCCAACAAAAGAAGCTCATCAAAGGTAAGGTATGATATATATTTTATTTCTGCGTTTTGTGTAGCGCCTGCAGGGTTGAAATATGCTACTCTCATTGTTTACTGTTGTGCTATCATCAGATAGTAGCATCTTATGCTTTCGCTGAAAATCATTTTTGGCTGGATTTACAATGAGTGTAGCTTTAATTTAGTATCTTACATGTGTGATTTAATGAAAGTTTGATTTTTATATAATTTTATTTGAATCTGGCGCTCTGCATTCTCCCTGGCTTTTGGCCAAGTGAGACGCGACTGTCCCCCTATCCTAGAGAGGTTAACCTCTTGAAGCTTGGGGGCACTATTTTTATGTTTGGAAAAATAACATTCCCAAAGTAAACAGCCTATTTCTCAGGACCAGATGTTAGAATATTCATATAATTGACAGATTAGGATAGAAATCACTCTAAAGTTTCCAAAACTATTGTCTGTAAGTATAGCAGGACTGTTATTGCAGGCGAAACCCTGAGGAAAATTCAATCAGGAAGTGCCTCTTATTTTGAAACCCTTCTGTTCCTATGCATGCCTATCCAGGGATATCAACCAGATTCCTTTTTCTCTGGCTTCCCTAAGGTGTCAACAGTCTTTAGATATAGTTTCAGGCTTTTATTTTGAAAAATGAGAGTGAAAGATCACATTGCGTAAGTGGATAGGTGGGGACTCTCAGAGTGAGTTTTTGCGGTACAGAGTAAAGCCCCTATTGTTCCTCCCGCTGTTATTGAAAAACCTACATACTCTGTTGATATATTATCAAATATATATTTTAAAAACTACCTGAGGATTGATTATAAAAAACGTTTGACATGTTTCTGTGGACATTATGAAGACTATTTGGATTTTCCGTCTGCGTTGTCGTGACCGCTCTTTCCTGTGGATTTCTGAACATAACGTGACAAACAAACAGAGGTATTTTGGGTATAAAATAATCTTTATGAAACAAAAGGAACATTTGTTGTGTAACTGGGAGTCCTGTGAATGAAAACATCCGAAGATCATCAAAGGTAAATGGTTAATTTGATTGCTTTTCTGATTTTGTGACCATAATGCTATGCTAGGCTATCGATAAACTTACACAAAGGCTTGGATTGCTTTCGCTGTAAAGCATAATTTCAAAATCTGAGACGACAGGTGGATTAACAAAAGGCTAAGCTGTGTTTTGCAATATTGCACTTGTGACTTCATGAATATGAATATTTTTTAGTAATATTTGACTGTTGCGCGATGCTATTCAGCGGTTGCTGATGAAAATTATCCCGCGCCAGGGATGGATAGCGTCAAGAAGTTAACACAGCTCGCATCCAACCCGGAAGCCAGGCGCACCAATGTGTCGGAGGAAAAACTGTGCACCTGGCGACCTGGTAGCGTGCACTGTGCCACATGAGTCGCTAGTGCACAATGAGACAAGGATATCCCTACCGGCCAAACCCTCCCTAACCCGGACGACGCCCTAGACCACTGCACCACCCGGGAGGCCCCAACAGTAGCTATTACAGTGAAAAATACCATGCTATTGTTTGAGACTCTTTATCATGGCAACTGGTTTGATACATTAATCTCTGAAGGTAAATAATGTACTTACATTCAGTAATCTTGCTCTCATGTGTCATCCTGAGGGTCCCAGAGATAAAAATGTAGCACAGTTTTGTTTGATGAAATACATTTTTTTATGCTCAAATGTAGGAACTGGGGTTCAAAGTTTGACCCCACTGCTGTCTCTGGCTCCACACCCACCCTGCCTGGCCATCTAGATGTGTGAAAGTTAGTGTATAAGCTAATGATCCATCATGTATGACAATCCTGGGAGTGTGTAAATTAAAATGTTGTATTACCATAGCATTTTTGTATATTCTCTACAGTTATGTACTTTAAAATGTATCAATTCCCCAATTCAGCACATTTGGGCAATCTCCTGGCAGGCTTGATAGAAATATTGTGCAGTAATGTAATTCTTCACTGGATCAGCCTGAAACTTTGCACACACACTGCTGCCACCAGGTGGCCAAAATCTAAAGTACACCTAGACTCCTGAAAGTATGGCCTTTCTCTTGCATTTCAAAGATGATGGGAACAAAAATGATCTTTTACCAGATCTAATGTGTTATATTCTCCTAAATTAATTTCACATTTCCACAAACGTCAAAGTTTTTCTTTCATATGGTATCAAGAATATGCATATCCTTAGGAGTGTCATTTTAGGCTACAATTGAAGAAAAAGGTACGATCTTTAGGAGGTTTTACGTAACAGGTTTCTGAATCTATTCTGATGCTGACACTCTTCTAAAGGAAGCATGTGTGCTTTCCTGCAGAACTCTTCCCCATGTTTCTCCCTTCTGGTTCTAACTGACTCGTCTTTGAAGTGAGGAGAGTATGCTGTGCTGTATCGAGTATGCTGTGCTGTATCCAATATGCTGTGCTGTATCCAGTATGCTGTGCTATATCCAATATGCTGTGCTGTATCGAGTATGCTGTGCTGTATCCAATATGCTGTGCTGTATCCAGTATGCTGTGCTGTATCCAATATGCTGTGCTGTATCCAATATGCTGTGCTGTATCCAGTATGCTGTGCTGTATCCAATATGCTGTGCTGTATCCAATATGCTGTGCTGTATCCAGTATGCTGTGCTGTATCCAGTATGCTGTGCTGTATCCAATATGCTGTGCTGTATCCAGTATGCTGTGCTGTATCCAGTATGCTGTGCTGTATCCAATATGCTGTGCTATATCCAATATGCTGTGCTGTATCCAGTATGCTGTGCTGTATCCAGTATGCTGTGCTGTATCCAGTATGCTGTATCCAGTATGCTGTGCTGTATCCAGTATGCTCTGCTGTATCCAGTATATATCCTCAAGCGACTCTTTCGTCGTTAGATGGAAGTTGCAAGGAAAGTTGAAGTAGTCATTGCTATGATAATTGCGGGGAATTTAAACGCTTCCTCCTCCCCTGCTCTTCTTCCTCAAACAGACAAGAATCCTTTGATTGTTGCGTCGGCTTCAAAGGACACTTGTGTGACAGAGAACAATGAGAGAAGAGAGGAGAAGATTGTCAGAGAGGAGGATGAGAAGGAAATTACCGACTAGTAAATCAGTTTAAGACATCTGTTACCATGGAGTCATGGAGCTAGAAAACAAACAGAAAAGCAAAGTCACGTTGATTTGACTAAATCTGAATCCACAGCTCCCTTAACCCCCCTCTTTCTCCACCCCTCCCTCTCTCCCCCACCCTCTCTCTCTCCCCCTCCCTCTCTCCCTCTCTCCCTCTCCCTCTCTCCCCCACCCTCTCTCTCCAGGGTCGGTACAAATTGTACATATTTTTCGGAGCTCCAACACAATGTTCTGAACTGCTACCAACCTACAAAGATATATTGAGTCGTCATTTAATGTTTTCATATCTTATACTTCATGTCCTACCTGATTCTCTTGAAAAGTCAGGAACATACTTTTGGTACACCTTTGGTGTAACAATCACATATACAGTTAAGTGGCCATTCCGACTCTCTGGTAATGTAGCAACAGTTGCTCACCACCAATAAGATGCTTTATCAAGGGCATTTAATGTCACTTGTATCCGTCATTACTCAATAAGCGGTGTCACCATCGTCAATAAGACAGGATGGAGAGGAATGTGTGAGTGGTTCTTTACAATGTGTAGGACAGGGCTGATCAGAAAAGGTCCTAAAGACGTACACTTTAGACATGATCTGAAGATCTCCGGTGTCATCGCTGTGGGAGCGACTGAGATACTATCCAACTGCCCACAGAACACACATGAATTTGACAATAAGTTAACCACAGATTCAAGATCAAATTAACAAACTTTCAATTGTAACTTTGTTCATTAAATGGTAGAATACTGTAGAATATGGGTGTAGACTACTCTACCACCAACCACATGAGTCTTCCCTAGTGCTTTTAGGGTTGAACCATAAGAAGCACCTAACTACAGATGTAGGATCAGGTTTCTCTACCACCAATCCTACCCATAACAATTCGATACATCAAACAATATCTGAGCAAGGATCAGCGATAAGGAATATGATGGGACCAAAGTTAGCCTTGCCATCAAGATGTTTGTGGATTGTCTGTGCTTCTTTGGCATTGTTGTTTTGCACACTGTTCTAGTGGATGATTTGAAAGTTGATAAGCCTTTTTGACAACTTTTTCTAACCCATTTTAAAACACACATCAGGTGACAGACCAAAACAAATGTCCTGAGGCAACGTGAGCACTAACTCACCTCAAAGACGTTGATGTGTCTCGTCCTTAATCTCCTCAAACCACTCCCAACAGAATATACATGACAAAACCAAACACAAGCTGATTGCTGATGGAAAATAGATCAAAATTGCCCAATAACGAGGTTGCATCAGACAAGATCATCTGGCTGCTGGGCTTGACTGACTTTGACAGACAGCTGGTATGCTGGTACGGCTGAAGATATTGGTTTGACTGATGCAACTAGCCTCCTTCAAAGGGGCATTAGTGGTCCATTAACATTCCGTGACCTTTTCCCATCCGCCCAGGAAGACAATGGAAGTCATGTAAACAAAGCATTGTCGCGGTGCATGGCAAGGAGAGAGGGGAATGTAATGTAATGTAAAATGGTATTGTTCATTGGGTTGAGATTCCAGGATTCAATTCTAATGTGGACCTATGGGGGCAGTCTGTCGGCTGGGCTGAAACAGAGGAGAGGAGATGTGAGAGAGAGAAAGAGAGAGGAGAGATAGAAAGAGAGACAGTGAGAAAGAGAAATAAGAGAGAAGGTAATTGAAAGTGCTTAAGGTTTTAAAGGGCAAATGCTAACAGAGGTTATCAGCAGCAGAAACCATCTGAATGTTTTATGGGAATAACTTATCATCTGGACAAAAAAGGAAGTTTGTCATGCTTTATTTAGGGTTAGGGCACGCAGGGGATTAAAAAAACATCATAAAGAAGACAACCAAAAACTTTAGAGTAACTTTAAAACACTGTGTAAAAGAAAATTTTTTTTTTTTTGTACTTTAAGTGTGCACTGATACGATACAACCTTGGTGTATAATACACTCCTGGATATAAACGTGCACCTGGCCCAGCTGTGTCCATCCATAATAAAACATGTGTCCATTTAGAGATCCCGACAAGACGTACAGTAACACTAGAAAATAATGCTAACCCATAACCGGTGGCAGTATTCAACTGAATTGGATCAAAAATTCAAGGCCTTTGCTGGGGCCAGAACATGCTGGGCTGTTTATACAGATTTGATAGTTATTTATTTATTTAACCTTTATTTAACCAGGAAAAGCCCCCTGAGACCCAGATTCTCTTTTTCAAGGGAGACCTGGCTAAGAGGGCAGCAACAATCAATACATTACAGAATTAAACATACAACAATGCAATACAATTCAAAAGAACAGCAATCATGGTAGGGATATACAGGTTATTTCTCTCAAGTCTATAATAATAAGGATTTATTAAAACATATAAATGATACAGGAATATAGTTAACAAGTTATATCTAGTGAACTGTGAATCTGGCCAAACATATTCTCACTCACTCACTCACTCACTCACACACTCACACACTCACACACTCACACACTCACACACTCACACACTCACACGTTCACACATTCACACATTCACTCACTCACACACACACACACACACAAAATAGTGGTCTGTATCTTTCGGGGCTCGAGGTTAGCCTGGAGGCAGACGGATGACAAACCCCTGAATCTCATAAAAACAATAAAACAATTAAACACTCTCCCACTGTTTCCCCAGGGCATCACACACAACAACAAAACAATAGACAGGAAGCAATAGCTCTCACAAACAATCTGCCTTATGGGGACATGGCCAAAACCTGCCTTATGAGGACATGGCAAATACATATCTTATGGGGACATGGCAAATACATATCATATCTTATGAGGACACGGCAAATACCTGCCTTATGGGGACACGGCAAATACCTGCCTTATGGGGACACGGCAAATACCTGCCTTATGGGGACACGGCAAATACCTGCCTTATGGGGACACGGCAAATACCTGTCTTATGGGGACACGGCAAATACATATCATATCTTATGGGGACACGGCAAATACATATCTTATCTTATGGGGACACGGAAAATACATATCTTATGGGGACACGACCAATACATATCTTATGGGGACACGACCAATACATATCTTATGGGGACACGACCAATACATATCTTATGGGGACACGGAAAATACATATCTTATGGGGACACGGCCAATACATATCTTATGGGGACACGACCAATACATATCTTATGGGGACACGGAAAATACATATCTTATGGGGACACGGAAAATACATATCTTATGGGGACACGACCAATACATATCTTATGGGGACACGACCAATACATATCTTATGGGGACACGGAAAATACATATCTTATGGGGACACGACCAATACATATCTTATGGGGACACGGAAAATACATATCTTATGGGGACACGGAAAATACATATCTTATGGGGACACGGAAAATACATATCTTATGGGGACACGGCCAATACATATCTTATGGGGACACGGCCAATACATATCTTATGGGGACACGGAAAAATACATATCTTATGGGGACACGGCCAATACATATCTTATGGGGACACGGCCAATACATATCTTATGGGGACACGACCAATACATATCTTATGAGGACACGGCCAATACATATCTTATGGGGACACGCCCAATACATATCTTATGAGGACACGGAAAATACATATCTTATGGGGACACGGAATACATATCTTATGGGGACACGGAAAAATACATATCTCATGGGGACACGGCCAATACATATCTTATGGGGATCATATCTTATGGGGACACGGAAAAATACATATCTCATGGGGACACGGCCAATACATATCTTATGGGGACACGACCAATACATATCTTATGGGGACACGGAAAATACATATCTTATGGGGACACGGCCAATACATATCTTATGGGGACACGACCAATACATATCTTATGGGGACACGGAAAATACATATCTTATGGGGACACGGCCAATACATATCTTATGGGGACACGGCCAATACATATCTTATGGGGACACGGCCAATACATATCTTATGGGGACACGACCAATACATATCTTATGGGGACACGGCCAATACATATCTTATGGGGACACGGCCAATACATATCTTATGGGGACACGGCCAATACATATCTTATGGGACACGAAATACATATCTTATGGGGACACGACCAATACATATCTTATGGGGACCAATACATATCTTATGGGGACACGGCCAATACATATCTTATGGGGACACGGCCAATACATATCTTATGGGGACACGGGGGACACGACCAATACATATCTTATGGGGACACGGAAAATACATATCTTATGGGGACACGGCCAATACATATCTTATGGGGACACGGCCAATACATATCTTATGGGGACACGAAATACATATCTTATGGGGACACGGGGGACCCGGCCAATACATATCTTATGGGGACACGGCCAATACATATCTTATGGGGACACGACCAATACATATCTTATGGGGACACGGCCAATACATATCTTATGAGGACACGGCCAATACATATCTTATGGGGACACGGCCAATACATATCTTATGGGGACACGGAAAATACATATCTTATGGGGACACGGCCAATACATATCTTATGGGGACACGGCCAATACATATCTTATGGGGACACGGAAAATACATATCTTATGGGGACACGACCAATACATATCTTATATCTATCTTATGAGGACACGGCCAATACATATCTTATACACGCCCAATACATATCTTATGAGGACACGGAAAATACATATCTTATATCTTCTTATGGGGACACGGAAAATACATATCTCATGGGGACATATCTTATGGGGACACGGCCAATACATATCTTATGAGGACACGGCCAATACATATCTTATGGGGACACGACCAATACATATCTTATGGGGACACGGCCAATACATATCTTATGGGGACACGCCCAATACATATCTTTTGAGGACACGGAAAATACATATCATATCTTATGGGGACACGGCAAATACATATCATATCTTATGGGGACACGGAAAATACATATCATATCTTATGGGGACACGGAAAATACACATCTTATGGGGACACGACCAATACATATCTTATGGGGACACGACCAATACATATCTTATGAGGACACGGCCAATACATATCTTATGGGGACACGCCCAATACATATCTTATGAGGACACGGAAAATACATATCTTATGGGGACACGGCCAATACATATCTTATGAGGACACGACCAATACATATCTTATGAGGACACGGAAAATACATATCTTATGGGGACACGGCCAATACATATCTTATGGGGACACGACCAATACATATCTTATGGGGACACGGCCAATACATATCTTATGGGGACACGGCCAATACATATCTTATGGGGACACGACCAATACATCTCTTATGGGGACACGGCCAATACATATCTTATGGGGACACGGAAAATACATATCTTATGGGGACACGGCCAATACATATCTTATGGGGACACGGAAAAATACATATCTCATGGGGACACGGCCAATACATATCTTATGAGGACACGGCCAATACATATCTTATGAGGACACGGAAAATACATATCTTATGGGGACACGACCAATACATATCTTATGAGGACACGGAAAATACATATCTTATGGGGACCCGGCCAATACATATCTTATGGGGACCCGGAATACATATCTTATGGGGACACGACCAATACATATCTTATGGGGACACGGAATACATATCTTATGGGACACGGCCAATACATATCTTATGGGGACACGCCCAATGGGGACACGGCAAATACATATCTTATGGGGACACGACCAATACATATCTTATGGGGACACGGAAAATACATATCTTATGGGGACACGACCAATACATATCTTATGAGGACACGGAAAATACATATCTTATGGGGACACGGCCAATACATATCTTATGGGGACACGACCAATACATATCTTATGAGGACACGGCCAATACATATCTTATGGGGACACGGCCAATACATATCTTATGGGGACACGGCCAATACATATCTTATGGGGACACGACCAATACATATCTTATGAGGACACGGAAAATACATATCTTATGGGGACACGACCAATACATATCTTATGAGGACACGGAAAATACATATCTTATGGGGACACGGCCAATACATATCTTATGGGGACACGGCCAATACATATCTTATGGGGACACGGCCAATACATATCTTATGGGGACCCGGCCAATACATATATTACGGGGACACGGCCAATACATATCTTACGAGGACACGGAAAATACATATCTTATGGGGACACGACCAATACATATCTTATGAGGACACGGAAAATACATATCTTATGGGGACCCGGCCAATACATATCTTATGGGGACACGGCCAATACATATCTTATGGGGACACGGCAAATACATATCTTATGGGGACACGGCCAATACATATCTTATGAGGACACGGCAAATACATATCTTATGGGGACACGGCCAATACATATCTTATGAGGACACGGCCAATACATATCTTATGGGGACACGCCCAATACATATCTTATGAGGACACGGAAAATACATATCTTATGGGGACACGGCCAATACATATCTTATGGGGACACGACCAATACATATCTTATGGGGACACGGAAAATACATATCTTATGGGGACACGACCAATACATATCTTATGAGGACACGGAAAATACATATCTTATGGGGACACGGCCAATACATATCTTATGGGGACACGACCAATACATATCTTATGAGGACACGGAAAATACATATCTTATGGGGACACGGCCAACACATATCTTATGGGGACACGACCAATACATATCTTATGGGGACCCGGCCAATACATATCTTATGGGGACCCGGCCAATACATATCATATCTTATGGGGACACGGCCAATACATATCTTATGGGGAGGAATACATATATTATGGGGACACAATACATATCTTATGGGGACACGAGGACCAATACATATCTTATGGGGACCAATACATATCTTATGAGGACACGGAAAATACATATCTTATGGGGACACCACCAATATATCTTATGGGGACACGGAAAATACATATCTTATGGGGACACGACCAATACATATCTTATGAGGACACGGAAAATACATATCTTATGGGGACACGGCCATCATATCTTATGGGGACACGACCAATACATATCTTATGAGGACACGGAAAATACATATCTTATGGGGACCCGGCCAATACATATCTTATGGGGACCCGGCCAATACATATCTTATGGGGACACGGCCAATACATATCTTATGGGGACACGGCAAATACATATCTTATGGGGACACGGAAAATACATATCTTATGGGGACACGACCAATACATATCTTATGGGGACACGGAAAATACATATCTTATGGGGACACGACCAATACATATCTTATGAGGACACGGAAAATACATATCTTATGGGGACACGGCCAATACATATCTTATGGGGACACGGCCAATACATATCTTATGGGGACACGCCAATACATATCTTATGGGGACACGGACATATCTTACGAGGACACGGAAAATACATATCTTATGAGGACACGGAAAATACATATCTTATGGGGACACGGCCAATACATATCTTATGAGGACACGGAAAATACATATCTTATGAGGACACGGAAAATACATATCTTATGGGGACACGGCCAATACATATCTTATGGGGACACGACCAATACATCTCTTATGGGGACACGGCCAATACATATCTTATGGGGACACGGAAAATACATATCTTATGGGGACACGGCCAATACATATCTTATGGGGACACGGAAAAATACATATCTCATGGGGACACGGCCAATACATATCTTATGAGGACACGACCAATACATATCTTATGAGGACACGGAAAATACATATCTTATGGGGACACGACCAATACATATCTTATGAGGACACGGAAAATACATATCTTATGGGGACCCGGCCAATACATATCTTATGGGGACACGACCAATACATATCTTATGGGGACACGGCCAATACATATCTTATGAGGACACGGCCAATACATATCTTATGGGGACACGCCCAATACATATCTTATGAGGACACGGAAAATACATATCTTATGGGGACACGGAAAATACATATCTTATGGGGACACGACCAATACATATCTTATGAGGACACGGAAAATACATATCTTATGGGGACACGACCAATACATATCTTATGAGGACACGGAAAATACATATCTTATGGGGACACGGCCAATACATATCTTATGGGGACACGGCCAATACATATCTTATGAGGACACGGCCAATACATATCTTATGGGGACACGGCCAATACATATCTTATGGGGACACGGCCAATACATATCTTATGGGGACACGACCAATACATATCTTATGAGGACACGGCCAATACATATCTTATGGGGACACGCCCAATACATATCTTATGAGGACACGGACAATACATATCTTATGGGGACACGGCCAATACATATCTTATGGGGACACGAATACATATCTTATGAGGACACGGCCAATACATATCTTATGGGGACCCGGCCAATACATATATTACGGGGACACAATACATATCTTATGGGGACACGACCAATACATATCTTATGAGGGATCTTATGGGGACCCGGCCAATACATATCTTATGGGGACACGAATACATATCTTATGGGGACACGGCAAATACATATCTTATGGGGACACGGCCAATACATATCTTATGAGGACACGGCAAATACATATCTTATGGGGACACGGCCAATACATATCTTATGAGGACACGGCCAATACATATCTTATGGGGACAAATACATATCTTATGAGGACACGGAAAATACAATCTTATGGGGACATATCTTATGGGGACACGACCAATACATATCTTATGGGGACACGGAAAATACATATCTTATGGGGACACGACCAATACATATCTTATGAGGACACGGAAAATACATATCTTATGGGGACACGGCCAACACATATCTTATGGGGACACGACCAATACATATCTTATGAGGACCCGGAAAATACATATCTTATGGGGACACGGCCAACACATATCTTATGGGGACACGACCAATACATATCTTATGGGGACCCGGCCAATACATATCTTATGGGGACCCGGCCAATACATATCATATCTTATGGGGACACGGCCAATACATATCTTATGGGGACCCGGCCAATACATATCTTATGGGGACACGACCAATACATATCTTATGGGGACACGGAATACATATCTTACGAGGACACGGAAAATACATATCTTATGGGGACACGACCAATACATATCTTATGAGGACACGGAAAATACATATCTTATGGGGACACGACCAATACATATCTTATGGGGACACGGAAAATACATATCTTATGGGGACACGACCAATACATATCTTATGGGGACACGACCAATACATATCTTATGGGGACACGGAAAATACATATCTTATGGGGACACGGCCAATACATATCTTATGGGGACACGGAAAATACATATCTTATGGGGACACGGAAAATACATATCTTATGGGGACACGACCAATACATATCTTATGAGGACACGGAAAATACATATCTTATGGGGACACGGCCAATACATATCTTATGGGGACCCGGCCAATACATATCTTATGGGGACACGACCAATACATATCTTATGGGGACACGGCCAATACATATCTTATGAGGACACGGAAAATACATATCTTATGGGGACACGGCCAATACATATCTTATGGGGACCCGGCCAATACATATCTTATGGGGACACGGCCAATACATATCTTATGGGGACACGACCAATACATATCTTATGGGGACACGCCCAATACATATCTTATGGGGACACGACCAATACATATCTTATGGGGACACGACCAATACATATCTTATGGGGACACGACCAATACATATGTGATGGGGACACCTAGGTCTGCCTAGGTATCTTCAATTTATTATGGCATCACATTCTATGTTTCACATTATGTACGTACCATGATGTTAACCTGACCCTTCTGGGGACACGACCAGAGACTTTTTTATTAGGAGATATACTGTATTCATGATGAGGGTAGTTTCTCTACCCAACAGCAATGCACTATTTTTGCATTCAACCCCCAAACACATCAGTGTAAACTATCTGACAGGAGATGCCTAAAAGGGATTTCTGCAATTATAGAAACATTTTTCCCCCCTTGCATTAAACGTTAATTAGTTTTTCTGCAAACACAACATTGCGGTGGAGGGTTATACACTGAATACCAAATTCAGGATGTGTGGTATTTTCAACAGTTACTTAATGAAGGACTTAGGATTCCCTTGGGGCACTGTGGCCTAAAAACCTCTGGCTCTCATCCAAGTTCTCAGTTGACAGTAGACTTGTTGTTATTCCTCCATCTATATCTCTCAACTGTCCTTTTTGCCATTATCACTCACTTTCTCCTGTCCCTGAGGGCTGGAGGAAGAGCCGTCTGGCTAAACCCCCAACAGCCAGCCACGCTACCCCCAAGCTTATAACTCAACTCAGTGATATGCATCTCCATAAACTCAGCAGGGACATTCGGTGAAACTAACCATTTGCACAGATCACAAAAGCTTTTCGTTTCCATTCCTTTGAGTTGAATACAGGTGATCACTGGAGGAACCGCTGGGACATGGTATCAAGAACAAAACTGTGAATTGTCAAGAGGAGATGAGGTAAAGGGTATAATGGCAACACAAATTGTGCTAATTTAGGAAGTTACATATGTAGCAAATACAAAGGCGTACAAAGAGGCGTGCCCATCTCCCATACCAGGACTAATTCAACAACACGAACATAAAATATATTTTTTCTTTATTTTAGCATTAGTTGCAGGTATGGCACACAAAATGGGTGATAAATGCAAAGAAATACAGTGAAAAAGAAGCCTAATTATATATAGAGCACAGAACAGAGAAGAATTATTACAAGGTGTTGTCACAGTACAACATAGGCAACGTAATCGTTACACAGCTCTCAGAAACATCCCTACAGAATTTCATCTCTTCGGTACCCTCATGTAGCAATTCAAAAGGGTACCTCTCAGTAGTCTGAAATGGCCTCCTCTCCTCGTCTCTTCTCTTACACCATTCTGCACTGAAATTACAACATGGTAAAATTCCCAAATATCCACCATGTCGCTTCGACTTATCCAAGGGTGTTTTTTAGATCAGAGCAGAAGACACAAGAGGAAGAGAAGCAACTTCAGCGTACTGAGATACACCCCAATGTCATAAACCAAGCGTGACAGGAAGTGATGCGGGTAGTAAGGGTTACCACTTCCTGTGATATGTTATATCATTGGGAGATAATAATATTAAAACCTGGTGAAGAATGGCACAAGGTGACAAAGCCCTTCTGTTATGATGGACAATAGTGATTTCAGTGAAGTACAGTATGTGTTGAGTTTGCCAAGTATAGTAGTAGGTCTGTGTCCAAGTCAGAAATAATCAATAAACAGATCTAAATTTGACCCTTTGACAAATATTTTTGTAACAACATGATGCATGGCAAAATTATACGGATCATTTCACAGATAACAGTGTAATATGTGTGAATGTGTCTTTTAAAAAGGGCTTAGGTAAGCTTCAAAGACTAAATCAATTCTCAATTATTATGGCACACTCATTTTTGATTTACATTCAATATGATCTGGGCATCTTTGTGAAACCAAACAGACTCTACAGCATAAACAGTACATGTAAACGTGATAATGTCCAAAGAACTATAACATACGCCTTATGAGAGGATGTTATTAATGCTTTCTAACGACTGCCAATCATTCTGCTCTGTTTAGTTTTATGTATGGTGTGTTTTTCTGTTTCTTATCACACCTATTGTACACTGCATATGCTCACACGTGTACACGACCCGCTCGGACCAAACCAGGCATATTTTTCTAGTACTTTGTCTTTGCATCACATAAATGTTTTCTGCGTCAAATGTCACAATACCAACCAAATTACAACTATATAACAGCCAAATTTGTTGGCTACAATAGTCTGGTAAGTTTCATTCTTGATGATCTATGACTGTTAGTTTTTCACAGAATTTGCATTTGTGTCTTTGGATGGATAAGACTTTATGAATGTCAAGTTTTTTATTATCGATGATTGTGTAATATGTTTCTCGGGGTCTATAAGCCTGACTTTGTGTGAGCAGGTCACATATAGGTGCATATATACTGCATTTTATATGTTGAGACCTTATATGTTGTGCTTCCAGTTCTCCAACATAAAACATTGATCATAAAACATTGATCATAAACCTTTATAATAGAGCTTCTTCACATTTACAAGTTATACAATTACCAAATAGGTTTAACGTCTTATGTTTCCATCATCGGTTTTTGATACTTCAGCAATGCAAGGGAGACAACAAGAAGATAAAAAGAAGTTAAAAGTCAGATCATTTTCCCAACAGAAAAATATAAGAAACAAGACCAACAAGTCCTCAAAACGTTTTTGTTTTCTCTTCATAACCAACAATGTACGGAATTTTTCTCTAATTCTTTTACTCTTTTTTTTTTTACAATATCTTTTTAAAAACCAGCTGGTTAAGGTAATGGAGGGTCTCATGTAGATCTTCCACAGGCAATCTTCACAGTTTGTGTAAAAGCAGAGAAACATTCTCGCTAGAGTAATAAAATATCATTATTATGATCATTATTCATATTTTTCTCTCCCATTGTTTGATATAAATGGTGGAGGTGTGTGGGGCAGCGAGGCTTACAGTATTCCATCTACCGGCGTCTTCAACTCCCTGTACAACACAACATTATATTCATTAATAGTTCTGTTCTTTTCTTTTAAAAAGTCAGTTCGGCTGGGATGGAGACTCTTTCGGAAACAGCGAGGCAATCAATCGACTGTCTTTGTCCTCATACAGTATGTGTTCTCTGACTGTCTTTCTGAGAATCTCCACAGCCCTTCCTCTCTTAGTAGTCCATCGCTTTCACCCCTCCTGTCCATTTATACTAACTCCTTTATTGAAACGGCCACAACTGCCTGGTTTGTGACATCTTGCAATAGTCCTGGGACCTAGGCCCCCCGGTCTGCCTGACTATCCCCCAGCTTGCCCTAAAACACACACACACACTCACACACACACAATTTCAACTGAATCCCTTTGAGGAAGCGTGCTTTCCACCAGCACTTGTGGGGCAAAATAAACATGTAGAAAATAGCCCATCAGTGGAAACATCACCATCACTATCACTATCATCATCATAGGTGTGTTTGGTCTTACCATCCAGGCTAACAGTTCGGTCTGTTCTGTTGTTTGTGATCTGAAGGCACTTTGTTTCATGGCAGGAAGTGGCTTCTGTTCCTCAGCTGCAGGGTTCGACCGACTGGGGGAGACCAGAGACACCTCTCTTCTCATCTGTCTTCCGCCCTTCCTTTTTGCGTTCTATCCTCTACTCCTACCCTCCACCTCTTTCCCCTCTGCCCTCCACCTAGCCTTCAACTGTCTGTTTGTCAGTCTGTCTGTCCATCTCCACCCACCTCTTTCTGACTGCTACAGACCTCCACCTCCCTATACACGTCATCTGTCCTAACCCCAAACCCTCCTCTCTTCAACTCTCTCTCCTACCCCACCCCTCTCCACCTCTATGCCACACATCTCTCCACCTCTATGCCCCACCCCTCTCCACCTCTATGCCCCACCCCTCTCCACCTCTATACCCCACACCTCTCCACCTCTATGACACACCCCTCTCCACCTCTATACCCCACACCTCTCCACCTCTATGGCACACCCCTCTCCACCTCTATGGCACACCCCTCTCCACCTCTATACCCCACACCTCTCCACCTCTATGCCCCACACCTCTCCACCTCTATGGCACACCCCTCTTCAACTCTCTCTCCTACTCCTCCTCTCCATCTAACCTACAGACCCTGAGTCTGGAGCCTGCCTGGGGTTTGCCTGGAGTCTGCCTGGGGCCTGCTTACTTGGCCTCATATACCCTCTGTTGGCCACTTGGACTGGTGAGGACAGTGTTGTGAAATACTTAGGCAGCTACTGGGAAAGAGGGGAGAGAGAGCTGGGATAGATAACTAAATGTCCAAGTTTCTGTTTTCTACTGCACAGCATCAAGTCGAGAGAGAGACATGTCAAGGTGTGAAGGTCAGGGTGGCTGGGCAGAGTGAAAATTGTCCTTGATGTGTATCAGGTGCAACTCCAAAAAGATAAGACAGACAGAGAAAAGCTTCAATTCCATGTGTTTTTTAAAGCCAAGGAAAAGTCATTTTGTTCCTCAAAAAGTCCCCAATGTCTCAATTCCCACTTACCTTTCAATTTAAGTTTCCTGGCTGGCAAAATTGTTCTTGTGCTTTACAAATAGTTTTCCCGCTGCGCTTGTGAACACTCTCACTAAAGTCCAGGCGTCTCAACACCTGGCTTTGCTTCGCTCTCGTAAAAAAGTGCTCACAATCCTGCGCTTGAGGAGCAATTTTCTGGAAAAGTTGTCTCTTTAAAAAAAATTGCGGATCTAATTTTATTTTGTTTTATGTGGTATTTTTTTTCCTTTTTTCCGTCTGTTTTAAAGATTTTCGTCCCTCTTGGTGGTCTGTGTTTGGATTCCCTCGCCGCCGCCTTCTGAATGCATGAATCTTTGGTGATTGGATGCTGAGGGTACAATAACACAGACACCAGGGCCGAGGTCGGGCCCGAGACCGGTTCGGCCCGTTTGCCTCCGCCAGATGGCGCAGGGCAGGGTCACCTATGACCCCACCGGAAGGTCATCGCCAAGGTGACACTCAGCAGCCATATATGGGCAGATGTAGATGGGGCAGCGGATCTGAGATCTAAAGGGGGCGGAGACAGAGTTAAACATTTGTTCAATAACATTTGGCATCATCATCAAATCTGTTTCCTCCCAAAAATATCTCCAGTAATAATATCCAGTAATTCTTTGTTAAAATGAGACATTAGAAGAACTTTCATTAAAACACATGCTGTTGCCATGGTGGCAGTCAGGATCATGTAATATTCATGGTGAGAGATGGTAAATCCATAATGCATGGAGAGAGTCTGTCCTCGACCTGGGAGACTAACTCCTTAACTACTAATGAAGTGATTAAACTGATCTGAATGATAATGGAGCCAGATGCACTGCAGACAAACATTGTCTGAAACTACTGCCAGTAGATTGCTTGGACTTGACATGGTTTAGTTTACTAGTTTACTTTATTAAGATATTACTCCTGGATATTGTAACTGGAAATATTTTGTTTTACATATTTTGTTTTACAAAGTAGATGTTGAAATAGTGACCAGTTATGCTTAAAATCTTATTCATAGCGACAGCTCAGTCTGATTGTGTAATTCATTTCTCAGTTTTGATTTTCCAGTTAAGTAACACAGGTATTGTGAGAACAAGTATGTAGGAATTTATTAATTTGACAAAAAAGCAATATCACAATTTGTTCGTTACAATTGTTCACAAGTGATTCCCTTTATTCAATTCCCAGAAAAACCTATCAACACTCCTTCAATCTGTTAACTTAAAATCAAATTCAAACTAAGAAGTTTATTTCCCAGGAGTGTGTGGTGTGTTTGTGTGTGAGAGAGTGTGTGTCCATTTAGAAGCTGACTTTAATCAGACTTCCTCTCCCTCCTGCAGTGAGCAACACAGTCCTACTTCTCCTCCTCCTATCTTGTCAATATGTCCGCCTCGTCAATTGCAAGCCATTACCTGTCATGCTTTTCTATTTTTGCTCTCTCTCTCTGTTTGTTCCTCCTTGTCTGCAATTACAGTGATCCCCTCCCCGCGGACTGTCGCTCGTTCCGTCGCTCCGTTTGTTCGGGACGGCTATCATTCATGTGATTACTGCCCTGTTGCTATGGCAACCCCACCCCTCTCTTTCTAGAGAGACACTATAGCTGCCGGTTAGAATTGGCCCTCCTGAGACAGCGAGAGTGAACAAGAGAGAGAGAGAGAGAGAGGGAGAAAGCACCTCTGCAAGACCCTCTCCTGAAGGACCTGCACCCACACCACAGCATCACCAGCCACACCCCAACCAGCTAAGACGACCCCAAGAAAACCCTGACCACACCCTATATAGGCCCCCCCATAAAAAACCTACAGCATTCCCTCCCCCATATGCCCCCCTAGACACAACTACAACAACATAACCAACAAAAACGGGCCACAACTCCTGCAGCTCTGTCGGATGCTGGGTATGTAAAGAGTCAATGGTAGGCTTTGAGAGGACTCCTATGGTAGGTACACCTATAGCTCATCTCTTGACAGTAGTACTGTAGACTACTGACCTAAACCCAGATTCCCTTAAAGTGTTCACAGTCAGTCCACTGACACCCCTATCAGATAACAGCAAATTCATGCTCTACTTGAACGGTGCTATGCTCAATCATGAGGCATCAAAGCCAAAGGAACTGAATAATATCAACAAATGGTATAGATGGAAGGAAAATAGTGTGGAAATCTACCAAAAAAAAACAATTAGGATACAACAAATTCAATCCCTTCTCGACAATTTCCCAGACAAAAGGTTTCACTGTAATAGTGAAGGTGTAAACTTGGCAGTAGAAAACCTAAACAGTATTTTTGACCTCTCAGCTTCCCTATCAAATAAAAAAAGTTCAAGCTGACAACCTAAGAAAATGAACAACATTGACAAATGTTTTGATAAAGAATGCAAAAACCTAAGAAAGAAACTGAGAAACCTATCCAACCAAAAACATAGAGACCTAGAAAACTTGAGCCTACGCCTTCACTATGGTGAATCACTAAAACAAGACAGAAATACACTACGGAAAAAGAAGGAACAGCACGTCAGAAATCAGCTCAATGTAATTGAAGAATCCATAGAATCTAACCAGTTCTTGGAATATTGGAAACAAACAACAACACGAAGAGTTATCTATCCAAAATAGAGATGTATGGATACATCACTTCTCCAATCTTTTTGGCTCTATAACAAAGAACAAACAGCAAAAACATATACAAGATCAAATACAAATCTTAAAATAAACTATTAAAGATGACCAGAACACATTACAAAATACAAACCCTCCAACCCAAAAAGGCCTGTGGGGTTGAAGGTATCCTCAATTCAATTATAAAATATACAGACCACAAATTCCAATTGGCCGTACTTAGCTCCTTAAGGTACCCTACCCTGTGCTCTGACCTCTTTCTCCCCTCTCTCTCCAGATGAAATCTTGCGTCTTGTGACGGCCGGCCGCCCAACAACCTGCCCGCTTGACCCTATCCCCTCCTCTCTTCTCCAGACCATTTCCGGAGACCTTCTCCCTTACCTCACCTCGCTCATCAACTCATCCTTGACCGCTGGCTACGTCCCTTCCGTCTTCAAGAGAGCGAGAGTTGCACCCCTTCTGAAAAAACCTACACTCGATCCCTCCGATGTCAACAACTACAGACCAGTATCCCTTCTTTCTTTTCTCTCCAAAACTCTTGAACGTGCCGTCCTTGGCCAGCTCTCCCGCTATCTCTCTCAGAATGACCTTCTTGATCCAAATCAGTCAGGTTTCAAGACTAGTCATTCAACTGAGACTGCTCTTCTCTGTATCACGGAGGCGCTCCGCACTGCTAAAGCTAACTCTCTCTCCTCTGCTCTCATCCTTCTAGACCTATCGGCTGCCTTCGATACTGTGAACCATCAGATCCTCCTCTCCACCCTCTCCGAGTTGGGCATCTCCGGCGCGGCCCATGCTTGGATTGCGTCCTACCTGACAGGTCGCTCCTACCAGGTGGCGTGGCGAGAATCTGTCTCCTCACCACGCGCTCTCACCACTGGTGTCCCCCAGGGCTCTGTTCTAGGCCCTCTCCTATTCTCGCTATACACCAAGTCACTTGGCTCTGTCATAACCTCACATGGTCTCTCCTATCATTGCTATGCAGACGACACACAATTAATCTTCTCCTTTCCCCCTTCTGATGACCAGGTGGCGAATCGCATCTCTGCATGTCTGGCAGACATATCAGTGTGGATGACGGATCACCACCTCAAGCTGAACCTCGGCAAGACGGAGCTGCTCTTCCTCCCGGGAAGGACTGCCCGTTCCATGATCTCGCCATCACGGTTGACAACTCCATTGTGTCCTCCTCCCAGTGCGCTAAGAACCTTGGCGTGATCCTGGACAACACCCTGTCGTTCTCAACTAACATCAAGGCGGTGGCCCGTTCCTGTAGGTTCATGCTCTACAACATCCGCAGAGTACGACCCTGCCTCACACAGGAAGCGGCGCAGGTCCTAATCCAGGCACTTGTCATCTCCCGTCTGGATTACTGCAACTCGCTGTTGGCTGGGCTCCCTGCCTGTGCCATTAAACCCCTACAACTCATCCAGAACGCCGCAGCCCGTCTGGTGTTCAACCTTCCCAAGTTCTCTCATGTCACCCCGCTCCTCCGCTCTCTCCACTGGCTTCCAGTTGAAGTTCGCATCCGCTACAAGACCATGGTGCTTGCCTACGGAGCTGTGAGGGGAACGGCACCTCAGTACCTCCAGGCTCTGATCAGGCCCTACACCCAAACAAGGGCACTGCGTTCATCCACCTCTGGCCTGCTCGCCTCCCTACCACTGAGGAAGTACAGTTCCCACTCAGCCCAGTCAAAACTGTTCGCTGCTCTGGCCCCCCAATGGTGGAACAAACTCCCTCACGACGCCAGGACAGCGGAGTCAATCACCACCTTCCGGAGACACCTGAAACCCCACCTCTTTAAGGAATACCTAGGATAGGATAAAGTAATCCTTCTCAACCCCCCCCCCCTTAAAAGATTTAGATGCACTATTGTAAAGTGGCTGTTCCACTGGATGTCATAAGGTGAATGCACCAATTTGTAAGTCGCTCTGGATAAGAGCGTCTGCTAAATGACTTAAATGTAAATGTAAGGTATAGGGGGCAGCATTTTCACTCTTGGATAAATAGCATGCCGAATTTCAACTTCCTGCTACTCATGCCAAGAATATAAGATATGCATATTATTAGTAGATTTGGATAGAAAACACTCTGAAGTTTCTAAAACGGTTTGAAACATGTCTGTGAGTATAACAGAACTTATGTAGCAGGCAAAACCCCGAGGACTAACCGTTCAGATTATTTTTTTAGGTCTCTGTCTGTTCACTGGGTTCTCATTGGCAAATTATATTTCTTAGGAACCTGTGTTCCGTTCCTACCACTTCCACTGGATGTCACCAGTCTTTGGAATTTGGTTGAGGTTATTCATTTGTGCAGTGAAGTATGCCATCTAGGAACTGCGTAACACTGTTGTTGAGAGTTGGCCAAGACATGAAACATAGTGTTAGTTTCCTCTCGTCCTCTATTGAAAACAGATAGACCCGTATTCAATTTGATCGATTATTAACGTTTAAAAATACTTAACCTCTTGAACCTATAGGGGCGCTATTTCATTATTGGATAAAAAAACGTGCCTGTTTTAAGAGCAATATTTTGTCACAAAAAGATGCTCGGCTATGCATATAATTGACAGCTTTGGAAAGAAAACACTCTGACGTTTCCAAAACTGCAAAGATATGATCTGTGAGTGCCACAGAACTGATGCTACAGGCGAAACCAAGATGAAACTTCAAACAGGAAATGAGCAGAATTTTTGAGGCTCTGTTTTCCATTGTCTCCTTATATGGCTGTGAATGCGCCAGGAATGAGCCTGCCCTTTCTGTCGTTTCTCCAAGGTGTCTACAGCATTGTGACGTATTTGTAGGCATATCATTGGAAGATTGGCCATAAGAGACTACATTTACCAGGTGTCCGCCCGGTGTCCTTTGTCTAAATTGGTGCGTAATCTTCAGCTGCAGGCATTTTCCCATGGGATTCAGAGGAGAAAGCACACTTCCACGAACGATATATCATCGAAGAGATATGTGAAAAACACCTTAAGGATTGATTCTAAACAACGTTTGCCATGTTTCAGTCGATATTATGGAGTTAATTTGGAAAAATGTTTGGTGTTTTGATGACGTTTTTTTTTTGGTAGCCAAACGTGATGTACCAAACGGAGCGATTTCTCCTATACAAAGAATATTTTTGGACAAACTGAACATTTGCCATCTAACTGAGAGTCTCCTCATTGAAAACATCCGAAGTTCTTCAAAGGTAAATTATATTATTTTAATGCTTTTCTTGTTTTTGTGAAAATGTTGCCTGCTGAATGCTAACGCTAAATGCCACGCTAGCTATCAATACTGTTACACAAATGCTTGTTTTGCTATGGTTGAGAAGCATATTTTGAAAATCTGAGATGACAGTGTTGTTAACACTGCTAAGCTTGAGAGCTAGCAGATTTATTTCATTTCATTTGCGGTTTTCATGAATAGTTAACGTTGCGTTATGGTAATAGCTTGAGGCTGTAGTCATTATCCCGGATCCTGGATGGCTCGATACAAGAAGTTAAAGTTGTATTACAAAAGTAGTTTGAAATATTTTGGCAACGTTTATAGGCAACTTTTAAAATATTTTGTAGTGACGTTGCGCATTTTGGAAGCTGTTCTTTTCTGGATCAAACGCGTCAAATAAATTGACATTTTGGATATTATATGGATGGAATTAATCAAACAAAAGGACCAATTGTGATGTTTATGGGACATATTGGAGTGCCAACAAAAGAAGCTTGTCAAAGGTAAGGCATGTTTTATATTTTATTTCTGCGTTTTGTGTAGCGCCTGCAGAGTTGAAATATGCTATCCTCTTTGTTTACTATTGTGATATCATCAGATAATAGCTTCTTATGCTTTCGCCGAAAAGCCTTTTTAAAATCTGACATTTTGGCTGGATTCACAACGAGTGTAGCTTTAATTGAGTATCTTACATGTGTGATTTAATGAATTTATTTGAATGGCCAAGTAGCCAAGTGGGACGTGAGCGTCCCCTATCCTAGAGAGGTTCAACTCTTTAACATCATCCTCAGCTCTAGCATATTCTCCAATATTTGGAACCAAGGTCTGATCATCCCAATCCACAAAAGTGACCCCAATAACTACCGGGGGATATGCGTCAACAGCAACCCTGGGAAAATCCTCTGCATTATCATTAACAGTAGAATCGTACATTTCCTCAGCTAAAACAATGTACTGAGCAAATGTCAAATGGGCTTTTACCAAATTATCGTATGACAGACCACATATTCACATTTAACAAACTAAAATAAAGGCAAAGTCTTCTTATTCTTTGTTGATTTGAAAAAATGTTCGACTCAATTTGGCATGAGGGTCTGCAATAGAACTTGATGGAAAGTTGCAAAATCCATGTACACAAACAACAAGTGTGTAGTTAAAATTGTCAAACACACACATTTCTTTCCACAGGGCTGAGGGGTGAGACAAGGATGCATCTTAAGCCCAAACCTCTTCAACACACTGTATATATCAATGAATTGGCGAGGGCACGAGAACAGTTTGCAGCACCCGTTTTCACCATACTAGAATCTGAAGTCAAATGTTTACTGTTTCTGATGATCTGGTGCTTCTGTCACCAACCAAGTAGGGCCTTGTTTATTATCTATTTCGCTTGCTTTAGCAATGTAAGCATATGTTCCCGTGCCAATAAAGCCTCTTAAAATGAATTGAGAGACAGAAAAGATCTACAACCAGCTTACTATGTCTTCCCCAAAATCTTAACTGACTTGAGAACTGACCATAGATAAGCATCTGAAATCAAATCAAAGTGTACTGTTCGAATACAGTTTTGCTAATGTTATCGCAGGTGCAATAAAAAGCAGCTCTAGGCACACTTGTAAGATGATCTTACCCTCTCCCAAAGCCTTATCTTATCCATCAGGGTGTTAAACATACAACCATCTTCAGATGAGCAACTAGGGATAAACTCCTCTTATGCTTCTGTACTCACTAACGGCCGGTAGATCTCTACACTCCCCCTCCTCCAGGGTGACATCATCAATTGCGATATCCCCCTCAATACCAGGACCTCGGATACCCTCCAGCACCACCTGAGGTGGGAGAAAAAGAGAGAGATGGAGAGAGATAGCTGTTATAGACATAGACTTTAAGTTGGGATTCTTCCCCTGACTGACTCCCGAATCATCCAATCGCACAAGGTTTTACTCACCTGGAAAGAGGCAGTTGGGTGGATGCTAACTTTGGCCTGTTTCCAGTGGTCGCCTTGGTTACCGCTCAGTGACCAGGTGGGCCCCTCTGTCGCTGCATGACCCTTCTGTCTCAGGAGTGCGTTCAGGGTCCCTACAGATAAGAGAGACCACACGGTCACACACGGTCAAACTCAGCCAGAGACTGTGACACGCAGTCAGAGCCGCCTCAAGTGTTGCCAATAATCATCTCCATAATGTGATATTGCAGCAAGCTTTTCAGGGTCCCTGCAGAGGAAAGATACCACACGGTTAGATATGGCCAGACACGGTCAGAGAGGTTCAGAAAGTCAAATGCTTAAGGGCTTTGAGTGATTCCATATCACAGTATGAATCAGGATATGTATTTTTCAACAAATGTTTAGGCCAGGAGTTCCCAAACTATTTTGGCCTGCGACCCCATTTTGATATCACTTTTTTTTGTGACCCCACCATGTAAAGAAAATTATGCAATCAACCGCCAATGTTAACTTTTTAATTTGGGCCATGACAGTCTATTAGAAATCGGTCTGACAATACTTTGGACAAGATTTAAATCTGAAGATGGTTTGAAGTGACTAAAATGCATCAGAAAGGTATTGGGTTCAGAAGATCACCAGGCAATAAAGTTGTATGATCTTCTGCGTATAAAATAATTTAATCCCCCCCCATGTGATTTAGTGCTTGGTCTTGTCCACTCGGTTCTAATGGCTTGTGGGCATAATAAAGGGAAACAGTACTTACGTACAGTTGAAGTCGGGAGTTGACATACACTTAGGTTAGAGTCAAAAAAACTTGTTTTTTAACCACTCCACAAATTTCTTGTTAACAAACTATAGTTTTGGCAAATAGGTTAGGACATCTACTTTGTGCATGACTGTCACGCCTTGGTCTTAGTATTTTGTGTTCTCTTTATTTGTTTGGTCAGGCCAGGGTGTGACATGGGTTATTGTGGTGTGCTTTTGTCTTAGGGGTTTATGGGGTGTCCACGTAGTCTATGGCTGCCTGAGGCGGTTCTCAATCAGAGTCAGGTGATTTTCGTTGTCTCTGATTGGGAACCATATTTAGGCAGCCATATTCTGTGAGTGTTTCGTGGGTGATTGTTCCTGTCTTTTTGTTTGCACCAGATAGGGCTGTCTCGGTTTTCATTATTTCATTTAATTATTTTTGTAGTTTCTGCATGTATAGTTTTCCGTCATTAAAACATATCACAAATCATCATCACGCTGCATTTTGGTCCGATCCTTGTTCTACCTCTTCGTCAGAGGAGGAGATAGAAGAGAGCAGTTACAGAATCACCCACCCCACCCGGACCAAGTGGCGTGGTAACAGGCAACAGTGGCAGCAGGAGCAGCGCGACAAGAATTTCTGGACTTGGGAGGAAATCCTCGACGGGAGAGGACCCTGGGCTAAACCAGGGGAGTGTAGCCGCACCAAGGTGCAGCGAGAGAGGGACTGGACATGGGAGGACGAACTGGACGGTGAAGAACCTTGGGCTCAGCCTGGAGAATATCGCCGCCCCAAGGAAGAACTGGAGGCGGAGAAAGCGGAGAGGCACTGGTATGAGGAGGCAGCACGGTGACGCGGATGGAAGCCTGAGAGTCAGCCCCAAAAATTTCTTGGGGGGGGGGGGCACACAGGGAGTATGGCTATGCCAGGTAGGAGACCTGCGCAAACTCCATGTGCTTACCGGGGGGCTAGAGAGACCGGGCAGGCACTGTGTTATGCTATGAAGTGCACAGTGTTTCCAGTGCGGGTGCATAGCCCGGTGCGGTTCATACCAGCTCTTCGTATTGGCCGGGCTAGAGTGGGCATCGAGCCAAGTAAGGTTGGGCAGGCTTGGTGCTCAAGAGCTCCAGTGCGCCTGCACGGTCCGGTCTATCCAGAGCCACCTCCACACACCAGTCCTCCGGTGGCAGCTCCCCGCACCAGGCTTCCTGTGCGTGTTCTCTATCCAGTTCCACCAGTGCCAGCACCACGCATCAGGCCTACAGTGCGCCTCGCCTCTCCAGCGCTGCCGGAGTCTCCTGCCTGTTCAGCGCTGTCGGAGCCTTTCTCCTCTCCTGCGCTGCCGGAGTCTCCCGCCTGTTTAGCGCAGCCAGAGCCTTCCTTCTCTCCAGCGCTGCCGGAGTCTCCTGCCTGTTCGGAGCAGCCAGAGCTGTCAGTCTGCATGGAGTAGCCAGAGCTGCCAGGTTGCATGGAGCAGCCAGAGCTGCCAGTCTGCATAGAGCTGCCAGTCTGCATAGAGCAGCCAGAGCTGCCGGTCTGCATGGAGCTGCCAGTCTGCATAGAGCAGCCAGAGCTGCCGGTCTGCATGGAGCTGCCAGTCTGTATAGAGCAGCCAGAGCTGTCAGTCTGCATGGAGCAGCCAGAGCTGCCAGTCTGCATGGAGCAGCCAGAGCTACCAGTCTGCATGGAGCAGCCAGAGCTGCCAGTCTGCATGGAGCAGCCACAGCAGCTAGATCCGCCAGTCGGCCAGACTCTTCCAGATCTGCCAGTCAACCAGACTCTTCCAGATCCGCCTGCCAGCCAGGATCTGCCGGAGCCAACTACCTGCCTGAGCTTCCTCTCAGTGCTGAGCTTCCTCTCAGTGCTGAGCTTCCTCTCAGTGCTGGGCTTCCCCTCAATGCTGACCTGCCCCTCAGTCCCGAGCTTCTCTTCAGTCCCGAGCTGCCCCTCAGTCCCGAGCTGCCCCTCAGTCCCGAGCTGCCCCTCAGTCCCGAGCTGCCCCTCAGTCCAGTGGGGTTCTGAGTGAGGACTATTAGGCCATGGTCGGCGGCGAGGGTGGATTATCCCAGGACGCGAGGGGGAGGAACTAAAACATTTATGGAGTTGGGTTCACGTCCCGAGCCGGAGCCGCCAGCATGGACAGACGCCCACCCGGACTCTCCCTATGGTTTTGATGTGCGTCCGGGAGTCCGCACCTTAGGGGAGGGGGGTTCTGTCACGCCTTGGTCTTAGTATTTTGTGTTTTCTTTATTTGTTTGGTCAGGCCAGGGTGTGACATGGGTTATTGTGGTGTGTTTTTGTCTTAGGGGTTTGTGGGGTGTCTATGTATTCTATGGCTGCCTGAGGCGGTTCTCAATCAGAGTCAGGTGATTTTCGTTGTCTCTGATTGGGAACCATATTTAGGCAGCCATATTCTGTGAGTGTTTCGTGGTTGATTGTTCCTGTCTTTGTGTTTGCACCAGATAGGGCTGTTTCGGTTTTCATTATTTCATTTCATTATTTTTGTAGTTTCTGCATGTATAGTTTTCCGTCATTAAAACATATCATGAATCATGATCACGCTGCATTTTGGTCCGATCCCTGTTCTACCTCTTCGTCAGAGGAGGAGATAGAAATAAAATATATAAATAGAAGAGAGCCATTACAATGACAGAAGACATTTTTCCAACAATTGTTAACAAATTATTTCACAAATAACTCTCTGTATCACAATTCTCGTGGGTCAGAAGTTTACATACACTAAGTTGACTGTGCCTTTAAACATCTAGGAAAATTCCAGAAAATGATGTCATGGCTTTAGAAGCTTCTGATAGGCTAATTGACATCATTTGAGTCATTTGGAGGTGTACCTGTGGATGTATTTCAAAGCATACCTTCAAACTCAGTGCCTCTTTGCTTGACATCATGGGAATATCTAAAGAAATCAGCCAAGACCTCAGAAAAAAACATGGTAAACCTCCACAAGTCTGGTTCATCCTTCATCCTTATTTCCAAACACTTGAAAGTACCACGTTCATCTGAACAAACAATATTACACAAGTTTAAACACCATGGGACCACTCAGCCATCATACCACTCAGGAAGGATACGTGTTCTGTTTCCTAGAGATGAACATACTTTGGTGCGAAAAGTGCAAATAAATCCCAGAACAACAGCAAAGGACCTTGTGAAGATGCTGGATGAAACAGGTACAAAAGTATCTATATTCACAGTAAAACGAGTCCTATATCGATATAACCCGAAAGGCCGCTCACCAAGGAAGAGGCCACTGCTCCAAAACAGCCATAAAAAAGCCAGCCTACGGTTTGCAACTGCACATGGGGACAAAGATCGTACTTTTTGGAGCAATGTCCTCTGGTCTGATGAAACAAAAATAGAACTGTTTGGCCATAATGACCATTGTTATGTGTGGAGGAAAAAGTGGGAGGCTTACAAGCTGAAAAACGCCATCTCAACCATGAAGCACGGGGTAGGCAGCATCATGTTGTGGGAGTGCTTTGCTGCAGGAGGGATTGGTGCACTTCACAAAATAGATGGCATCATAAGCGAGGAAAATTATGTGGATATATTGAAGTAACATCTCAAGACATCAGTCAGGAAGTTAAAGCTTGGTCACAATTGGTCTTTCAAATTGACAATGACCCCAAGCATACTTCCAAATTTGTGACAAAATGGCTTCAGGACAACAAAGTCAAGGTATTGGAGTGGCCATCACAAAGCCCTGACTCCAATCCTATAGAAAATGTGGGGGCAGAACTGAAAAAGCGTGTGCGAGCAAGGAGGCATACAAACCTGACTCAGTTACACCAGCTCTGTCAGGAGGAATAGGCCAACATTCACCCAACTTATTGTGGGAAGCTTGTGGAAGGCTACCCGGAACATTTGACCCAAGTGAAACAATTTAAAGGCAGAGCTACCAAATACTTATTGAGCGTATGTCAACTTCTGACCCACTGGGAATGTGATGAAAGAAATTCAAGCAGAAATAAATAATTCTCTCTGCTATTATTCTGACATTTCACATTCTTAAAAAAAAGTGGTGATCATAACTTACCTAAGACAGGGAATTTTTACGAGGATTAAATGTCAGGAATTGTGAAAAACTGAGTTTACATGTATTTGGCTGAGGTGTATGTAAACTTCCGATTTCAACTGTACGTGTTCCTGAGAGTCTTAGATTTCAGTGATGGGGTCATAATATTTTGTAGCTTAAAGCATTCAAAAGATTGAGCCACATCTGTAGGAAGAAAACAGAATCTGCTTTGCTTAGTACAACCACATCTAGTGGCTACTGGAGGTCACTTGACTTAACCCCGGGTTCTATGAACCAACCGCAAATCAAATCAGGCGACCCTGCATGGAGCTTTGTCCCCTAGTTTGGAATACCCTGCCTTAGGCCAACTCTTAACAAAAGCAGCTTCTACCGCCTGATATTCAATATAATATGGTCATTTAGCAGATACTTTTATCTGTGACTTACAGCTAACACATGAAGGCACACAAGGGAATCGAACCTACAACCCTTTTGTGATTGGAGACATTGCTCTATGTAAGGTGCCGTCTTTCTGAAGGGACGATAAACAGGTGCCCTGACTCTCTGTGGTCACGAAAGATCCCATGGCACTTATCATAAGAGTAGTGGTGTTAACCTCGGTGTCCTGACTAAATTCCCAATCTTGACCCTCATACCATCATGGCCACCTAATCATTCCCATTTTTCACTTTTGGATAAATAGCGTGCCCAATTTCAACTTCCTGCTACTCATGTTAGGAATATAAGATATGCATATTATTCATACATTTGGATACAAAACACTCTGAAATTTCTAAAACTGTTTGAATCATGTCTGTGAGTATAGCAAAACCCCGAGGACTATCTGTTCAGAATTTTTTTTTTCCCACCTCTTTGTTCCCTGAATTGTCTTTGCCAAGGGATAATTCATAGGAACCTGTGTTCAATTCCTACCGCTTCCACTGGATGTCACCAGTCTTTGGAATTTGGTTGAGGTTATTCCTTTGTGCAATAAAGAAGTAGGCCAACTCGGGAATTTTTGTGAGTTGCGCAAGCCGTGAAAAGCAGCGCTGGTTTGTTTTCTTTCCTGTATTGAATACAGATTGCCCCGTCTACAATTTGATCGATTATTAACGTTTAAAAATACCTAAAGTTTTATTACCAAAGTAGTTTGAAATATTTTGGCAAAGTTTATCGGCAACTTTTGAAATATTTTGTAGTGACGTTGCGTTTTTTGTACATGTTTTTTTTCTGGATCAAATGCACTTTATAAATGGACATTTTGGATATATATGGATGGAATTAATCGAACAAAATGACTAATTGTGATGTTTATGGGACATATTGGAGTGCCAACAAAAGAAGCTTGTCAAAGGTAATGCATGTTTTATATTTTATTTCAGCGTTTTGTGTACACCTGCAGGGTTGAAATATGCTATCTCCTTTGTTCACTGCTGGTGCAGATGGTGCAGGCTATCATATAATAGCTTCTTATGCTTTCAACGAGAAACATTTTTAAAACCTGACATGTTGGCTGGATTCACAACGAGTGTAGCTTTAATTGAGTATCTTACATGTGTGATTTAATGAAAGTTTGAATTTTATAGCATTTTATTTTAATCTGGTGCTCTGCCTTTTCCCTGGCAATTGGCCAGTTGAGACATTTGCGTCCCGCTTATCCCTAAGAGGTTTTAAAAGGCCAAATGCAGATGTTTTTAGCTCAATATCAAATCATTTCTGGGTAACAATTAAGTATATTCCTGTAATTACTGTAATAGCAAGAAGCAGCAAGCTGCACTGGGGATATGATACAGAAAAAGGGCAAGCAAGAAACAGACATCAAATCAAATTGTATTAGTCACATGTTCCGAATACAACAGGTGTAGTAGACCTTACAGTGAAATTCTTACTTACGAGCACCTAACCAACAATGCAGTAAAAAAAAATAAAAAAATATGAATAATAATAAGAAATAAAACTAACAAGTAATTAAGGAGCAGCGGTAAAATAACAATATCAAGTCTATATACATGGGGGTACCAGTACAGAGTCAATGTGCGGGGGCACCGGTTAGTCGAGGTAATTGAGGTAATATGTACATGTAGGTTGAGTTATTAAAGTGACTATGCATAGATGATAACAACAGAGAGTAGCAGCAGTGTAAAATAGGGGGGGGGGAGGGGCAATGCAAATAGTCTGGGTAGCCATTTGATTAGAAATCCAAGAGTCTTTTGGCTTGGGGGAAGAAGCCCTCTTCGACCTAGACTTGTCGCTCCGGTACAGTCTATGACTAGGGTGGCTGGAGTCTTTGACAATTTTTAGGGCCTTCTTCTGGCACCGCCTGGTATAGAGGTCCTGGATGGCAGGAATCTTGGCCCCAGTGATGTACTGGGCCGTACGCACTATCCTAGTAGTGCCTTGCGTTCGGAGACCGAGCAGTTGCCATACCAGGCAGTGATGCAACTAGTCAGGATGCTCTCAATGGTGCAGCTGTACCCATGCCAAATCTTTTCAGTCTCCTGAGGGGGAATAGGTTTTGTTGTGCCCTCTTCACGACTGTCTTGGTGTGCTTGGACCATGTTAGTTTGTTGGTGATGTGGACACCAAGGAACTTGAAGCTCTCAACCTGCTCCACTACAGCCCCGTCGATGAGAATGGGGGCGTGCTCGGTCCTCTTTTTTCTGTAGTCCACAATCATCTCCTTTGTCTTAATCACTTGAGGGAGAGGTTGTTGTCCTGGTACAACATGGCCAGGACTCTGACCTCCTCCCTATAGGCTGTCTCGTCGTTGTCAAACTTAATGATGGTGTTGGAGTCGTGTCTGGCCGTGCAGTCATGAGTGAACAGGGAGTACAGGAGGGGACTGAGCACGCACCCCAAGAGGGGCCCCTGTATTGAGGATCAGCGTGGCGGATGTGTTGTTACTGGCCCTCACCACCTGGGGGCGGCCCGTCAGAAAGTCCAGGATCCAGTTGCAGAGGGAGGTGTTTAGTCCCAGGGTCCTTGGTTTATTGATGAGCTTTGAGGGCACTATGGTGTTGATCACTGAGCTGTAGTCAATTAATAGCATTCTCACATAGGTGTTCCTTTTGTCCAGATGGGAAAGGGCAGTTTGGAGTGCAATAGAGATTGCATCATCTGTGGATGTGTCGTGGCGGTATGAAATCCTAGTGATTCTAGGGTTTCTGGGATAATGACAATCCCACTGACCCTTCCACCACTACCGTCACGAAGGGAAAGGGAAAGGAAAGTCAGTTGTACAACTGAATGCATTCAACTGAAATGTGTCTTCCGCCTTTAACCCAACCCCTCTGAATCAGAGAGGTGCGGGGGGGCTGCCATAATCAATATCCCCGATCACGACATGACGTACCAACCTCAACCGATTGTCTGTGAGTGGTCTGAGTGACGAACCTAATTTGATGGGCCTAATGGGAGGGATGTAAGTTGAAAACTAGCTGCTATTGGTAGAGAGGTTTGGAACTCTCTTTGTTATTGGTCTATTAACTTTTACCACCTGGTGATTACACCAGGCAAGCTCCACCCATGTAAAAACATCTATCAGCATCTATCAGGAAATAACACTGATCACATTGTTCACACTTTTACAGTGTTAGTTTCATCAGCTGTTGTACAATATGATTCAAAACACATGAAAAACAGTATTTTGACATTTAAATGGGTAACACTTTATTTGGAAAGTCCATCTGTAGATGTTCTATAGACTATCTACAGGCTATTAGTAACATTTCAACTAACTATATACTAACCCTAACCCCAACCTTAATTCTTATCCTAAACCTAGCCCTAGTCCCAACCTTAATCCTTATCCTAAACCTAGCCCTAACCCCAACCTTAATCCTTATCTTAAACCTAGCCCTAACCCTTACACTAAACCTAGCCCTAACCCTTATTCTAAATCTAGCCCTAATCCATATTCTAAACCTAGCCCTAAACCCAACCTTAATCCTTATCCTAAACCTAGCCCTAATCCATATTCTAAACCTAGCCCTAAACCCAACCTTAATCCTTATCCTAAACCTAGCCCTAATCCATATTCTAAACCTAGCCCTAAACCCAACCTTAATCCTTATCCTAAACCTAGCCCTAATCCATATTCTAAACCTAGCCCTAAACCCAACCTTAATCCTTATCCTAAACCTAGCCCTAATCCATATTCTAAACCTAGCCCTAAACCCAACCTTAATCCTTATCCTAAACCTAGCCCTAACCCTTATACTAAACCGATATCAACAGATAGTTTGTTAATAGTATGACCATCTGTAGAGCATCAGGCGGTGAGTGGTGGCAAAGGTTAACTGGGGGTCGTATGAATTGATACATGTATTAATTCCAAAGTTCTGCCAAGTGACAATGAATTATTCTCAAAACGTAATAATAAAGTTGAATTATAAGTAAAGGCCGATAAGTGAAGAGAGTTCTTGTTTAACAAACCAACAACTTTAAGTCAATACTTTTCAATGACTCATATGCATTGAGAACGGTTTGGAATTCAAATGAGCAGCACCAGCTGAAAGTTGACATGTTCCTAAACTACAAGTCAACTGAACATTCCAGCTCCTCTGCAGACTATTCCCTCCTATATGGTGTAAAAAGCCTGCCATTCACAGGTCCAGGATCATTTACACTACTATTCTGGACGAGCAACTTTGATGGTCCGTAATACTGTGAGATAATGACACTGAATGCAACAGAAACGTGTGTGTTGAAGTGATTTACATTGGAGGAGAGCGAGAAAGATCTTTCTGAGGATGGACGGGGAGGAGAGGCGGAGGGAGGGAAGGTGGAGGGATAGGAGAGGAGAGTGTGCTGAATTATTTTACATGACAGAGTGGAGGGATCTTGCTGAGCTAGCCATACATAATCCGGGCTGACAATTTCTTTGAACTTATTGGACTGTACTGTACAGTAGATAGTGTAGTGATGTCTAGTGTACAGTAGATAGTGTAGTGATGTCTAGTGTACAGTAGATAGTGTAGTGATGTCTACTGTACAGTAGATAGTGTAGTGATGTCTACTGTACTGTAGATAGTGTAGTGATGTCTAGTGTACAGTAGATAGTGTAGTGATGTCTACTGTGCTGTATATAGTGTAGACATGTCCACTGTACTGTAGATAGTGGAGTGATGTCTACTGTGCTGTATATAGTGTAGACATGTCTACTGTACTGTAGATAGTGTAGAGATGTCTACTGTACTGTAGATAGTGTAGTGATGTCTACTGTGCTGTATATAGTGTAGACATGTCCACTGTACTGTAGATAGTGTAGAGATGTCTACTGTACTGTAGATAGTGTAGTGATGTCTAGTGCACAGTAGATAGTGTAGTGATGTCTAGTGTACAGTAGATAGTGTAGTGATGTCTACTGTACTGTAGATAGTGGAGTGATGTCTACTGTACTGTAGATAGTGGAGTGATGTCTAGTGTACAGTAGATAGTGTAGTGATGTCTAGTGTACAGTAGATAGTGTAGTGATGTCTACTGTACTGTAGATAGTGTAGTGATGTCTAGTGTACAGTAGATAGTGTAGTGATGTCTACTGTACTGTAGATAGTGGAGTGATGTCTACTGTGCTGTAGATAGTGTAGTGATGTCTAGTGTACAGTAGATAGTGTAGAGATGTCTACTGTACTGTAGATAGTGTAGTGATGTCTAGTGTACAGTAGATAGTGTAGTGATGTCTACTGTACTGTAGATAGTGGAGTGATGTCTACTGTGCTGTATATAGTGTAGACATGTCCACTGTACTGTAGATAGTGTAGTGATGTCTAGTGTACAGTAGATAGTGTAGTGATGTCTACTGTACTGTAGATAGTGTAGAGATGTCTACTGTACTGTAGATAGTGTAGTGATGTCTAGTGCACAGTAGATAGTGTAGTGATGTCTAGTGTACAGTAGATAGTGTAGTGATGTCTACTGTACTGTAGATAGTGGAGTGATGTCTACTGTACTGTAGATAGTGTAGAGATGTCTACTGTACTGTAGATAGTGTAGTGATGTCTAGTGCACAGTAGATAGTGTAGTGATGTCTAGTGTACAGTAGATAGTGTAGTGATGTCTACTGTACTGTAGATAGTGGAGTGATGTCTACTGTACTGTAGATAGTGTAGTGATGTCTACTGTGCTGTATATAGTGTAGACATGTCCACTGTACTGTAGATAGTGTAGAGATGTCTACTGTACTGTAGATAGTGTAGTGATGTCTACTGTACTGTAGATAGTGGAGTGATGTCTACTGTGCTGTATATAGTGTAGACATGTCCACTGTACTGTAGATAGTGCAGAGATGTCTACTGTACTGTAGATAGTGTAGAGATGTCTACTGTACTGTAGATAGTGGAGTGATGTCTACTGTGCTGTATATAGTGTAGAGATGTCTACTGTACTGTAGATAGTGTAGAGATGTCTACTGTACTGTAGATAGTGGAGTGATGTCTACTGTGCTGTATATAGTGTAGACATGTCCACTGTACTGTAGATAGTGTAGTGATGTCTAGTGTACAGTAGATAGTGTAGAGATGTCTACTGTACTGTAGATAGTGTAGTGATGTCTAGTGTACAGTAGATAGTGTAGTGATGTCTACTGTACTGTAGATAGTGTAGTGATGTAATGACTTAAATGTAAATGTAAATGTAAATGTAGATAGTGTAGAGATGTCTACTGTAGATAGTGTAGTGATGTCTACTGTAGACAGCGTAGTGATGTCTACTGTACTGTAGATAGTGCAGAGATGTCTACTGTACTGTAGATAGTGTAGAGATGTCTACTGTACTGTAGATAGTGGAGTGATGTCTACTGTGCTGTATATAGTGTAGAGATGTCTACTGTACTGTAGATAGTGTAGAGATGTCTACTGTACTGTAGATAGTGTAGTGATGTAATGACTTAAATGTAAATGTAGATAGTGTAGAGATGTCTACTGTAGATAGTGTAGTGATGTCTACTGTAGACAGCGTATTGATGTCTAATGTACTGTACAGTAGATAGTGTAGTGATGTCTACGATAGACATTGTAGTGATGTGTACGGCACTGTACTGTAGATAGTGTAGTGATGTCTACTGTACTGTAGACAGTGTAGAGATGTCTACTGTAGATAGTGTAGTAGTGATGTGTACTGTACTGTAGGCGGTTTGGAGATGTCTAATGTAGATAGTGTAGAGATATCTACTGTAGATAGTGTAGAGATGTCTACTGTAGACAGTGTAGTGATCTCTACTGTAGACAGTGTGGAGATGTCTACTGTAGATAGTGGAGTGATGTCTACTGTAGATAGTGTAGTGATGTCTACTGTAGACAGTGTAGGGATGTCTACTGTAGATAGTGTAGTGGTGTCTACTGTACTGTAGATAGTGTAGAGATGTCTACTGTAGACAGTGTAGTGATGTCTACTGTAGATTGAGTAGTGAAGACTACTGTACTGTCGATAGTGTAGTGATGTCTACTGTACTGTAGATAGTGTGGAGATGTCTACTGTACTCTAGATAATGTAGAGATGTCTACTGTAGATAGTGTAGTGATGTCTACTGTAGATAGTGTAGTGATGTCTACTGTAGATAGTGTAGATATGTCTACTGTAGATAGTGTAGAGATGTCTACTGTAGAGAGTGTAGTGATGTCTACTGTAGATAGTGTAGTGGTGTCTACTGTACTGTAGATAGTGTAGAGATAGTTACTGTAGATAGTGTAGTGATGTCTACTTCAGATAGTGTGGAGATGTCTACTGTAGATAGTGTAGTGATGTCTACTGTAGATAGTGTAGTGGTGTCTACTGTACTGTAGATAGTGTAGTGGTGTCTACTTTAGATCGTGTGGAGATGTCTACTGTAGATAGTGTAGTGATGTCTACTGTAGATAGTGTAGTGGTGTCTACTGTAGATAGTGTAGTGATGTCTACTGTAGATAGTGTAGAGATGGCTACTGTAGACAGTGTAGAGATGTCTACTGTAGATAGTGTAGTGATGTCTACTGTACTGTAGATAGTGTAGTGATGTCTACTGTACTGTAGATAGTGTAGTGATGTCTACTGTACTGTAGATAGTGTAGTGATGTCTACTGTACTGTAGATAGTGTAGTGATGTCTACTGTACTGTAGATAGTGTAGTGATGTCTACTGTACTGTAGATAGTGTAGTGATGTCTACTGTAGATAGTGTAGTGATGTCTACTGTACTGTAGATAGTGTAGTGATGTCTACTGTACTGTAGATAGTGTAGTGATGTCTACTGTACTGTAGATAGTGTAGAGATGTCTACTGTAGATAGTGTAGTGATGTCTACTGTAGATAGTGTAGAGATGTATACTGTAGATAGTGTAGTGATGTCTACTGTAGATAGTGTAGTGATGTGTGCTGTACTGTAGACAGTGTAGTGATGTCTACTGTACTGTAGATAGTGTAGTGATGTGTGCTGTACTGTAGACAGTGTAGAGATGTCTACTGTAGACAGTGTATTGATGTGTACTGTACTGTAGACAGTGTAGAGATGTCTACTGTACTGTAGACAGTGTAGTGATGTCTACTGTAGATAGTGTAGTGATGTGTGCTGTACTGTAGACAGTGTAGAGATGTCTACTGTAGACAGTGTATTGATGTGTACTGTACTGTAGATAGCGTAGTGATGTCTACTGTACTCTAGATAATGTAGAGATGTCTACTGTAGATAGTGTAGTGATGTCTACTGTTGACAGCGTAGTGATGTCTAATGTACTGTACAGTAGATAGTGTAGTGATGTCTACAGCACTGTACTGTAGATAGTGTAGTGATGTGTACTGTACTGTAGACAGTGTAGAGATGTCTACTGTAGATAGTGTAGTGATGTGTACTGTACTGTAGGCGGTTTGGAGATGTCTAATGTAGATAGTGTAGAGATATCTACTGTAGATAGTGTAGAGATATCTACTGTAGACAGTGTAGTGATCTCTACTGTAGATAGTGTGGAGATGTCTACTGTAGATAGTGGAGTGATGTCTACTGTACTGTAGATAGTGTAGTGATGTCTACTGTAGACAGTGTAGTGATGTCTACTGTAGACAGTGTAGGGATGTCTACTGTAGATAGTGTGGAGATGTCTACTGTAGATAGTGTAGTGATGTCTACTGTAGATAGTGTAGAGATGTCTACTGTAGATAGTGTAGTGATGTCTACTTTAGATAGTGTGGAGATGTCTACTGTAGATAGTGTAGTGATGTCTACTGTAGATAGTGTAGTGGTGTCTACTGTACTGTAGATAGTGTAGTGATGTCTACTTTAGATAGTGTGGAGATGTCTACTGTAGATAGTGTAGTGATGTCTACTGTACTGTAGATAGTGTAGTGATGTCTACTTTAGATAGTGTAGAGATGGCTACTGTAGACAGTGTAGAGATGTCTACTGTAGATAGTGTAGTGATGTCTACTGTACTGTAGATAGTGTAGTGATGTCTACTGTACTGTAGATAGTGTAGTGATGTCTACTGTACTGTAGATAGTGTAGTGATGTCTACTGTACTGTAGATAGTGTAGTGATGTCTACTGTACTGTAGATAGTGTAGTGATGTCTACTGTACTGTAGATAGTGTAGTGATGTCTACTGTAGATAGTGTAGTGATGTCTACTGTACTGTAGATAGTGTAGAGATGTCTACTGTAGATAGTGTAGTGATGTCTACTGTAGATAGTGTAGAGATGTATACTGTAGATAGTGTTGTGATGTCTACTGTACTGTAGATAGTGTAGAGATGTCTACTGTAGATAGTGTAGTGATGTCTACTGTAGATAGTGTAGAGATGTATACTGTAGATAGTGTTGTGATGTCTACTGTAGATAGTGTAGTGATGTGTGCTGTACTGTAGACAGTGTAGAGATGTCTACTGTAGATAGTGTAGTGATGTCTACTGTACTGTAGATAGTGTAGTGATGTCTACTGTACTGTAGATAGTGTAGTGATGTCTACTGTAGATAGTGTAGTGATGTCTACTGTACTGTAGATAGTGTAGAGATGTATACTGTAGATAGTGTTGTGATGTCTACTGTAGATAGTGTAGTGATTTGTGCTGTACTGTAGACAGTGTAGTGATGTCTACTGTAGATAGTGTAGTGATGTGTGCTGTACTGTAGACAGTGTAGAGATGTCTACTGTAGATAGTGCAGTGATGTGTACTGTACTGTAGATAGTGTAGTGATGTGTGCTGTACTGTAGACAGTGTAGTGATGTCTACTGTAGATAGTGTAGTGATGTGTGCTGTACTGTAGACAGTGTAGAGATGTCTACTGTAGACAGTGTATTGATGTGTACTGTACTGTAGATAGCGTAGTGATGTCTACTGTACTCTAGATAATGTAGAGATGTCTACTGTAGATAGTGTAGTGATGTCTACTGTTGACAGCGTAGTGATGTCTAATGTACTGTACAGTAGATAGTGTAGTGATGTCTACGATAGACATTGTAGTGATGTGTACGGCACTGTACTGTAGATAGTGTAGTGATGTGTACTGTACTGTAGACAGTGTAGAGATGTCTACTGTAGATAGTGTAGTGATGTGTACTGTACTGTAGGCGGTTTGGAGATGTCTAATGTAGATAGTGTAGAGATATCTACTGTAGATAGTGTAGAGATGTCTACTGTAGACAGTGTAGTGATCTCTACTGTAGATAGTGTGGGAGATGTCTACTGTAGATAGTGGAGTGATGTCTACTGTACTGTAGATAGTGTAGTGATGTCTACTGTAGACAGTGTAGTGATGTCTACTGTAGACAGTGTAGGGATGTCTACTGTAGACAGTGTAGAGATGTCTACTGTAGATAGTGAGGTGATGTCTACTGTAGATAGTGTAGTGATGCCTACTGTAGATAGTGTAGTGGTGTCTACTGTACTGTAGATAGTGTAGTGATGTCTACTGTAGACAGCGTATTGATGTCTAATGTACTGTACTGTCGATAGTGTAGTGATGTCTACTGTACTGTAGATAGTGTGGAGATGTCTACTGTACTCTAGATAATGTAGAGATGTCTACTGTAGATAGTGTAGTGATGTCTACTGTAGATAGTGTAGTGATGTCTACTGTAGATAGTGTAGATATGTCTACTGTAGATAGTGTAGATATGTCTACTGTAGATAGTGTAGATATGTCTACTGTAGATAGTGTAGAGATGTCTACTGTAGATAGTGTAGTGATGTCTACTTTAGATAGTGTGGAGATGTCTACTGTAGATAGTGTAGTGATGTCTACTGTAGATAGTGTAGTGGTGTCTACTGTACTGTAGATAGTGTAGTGATGTCTACTTTAGATAGTGTGGAGATGTCTACTGTAGATAGTGTAGTGGTGTCTACTGTACTGTAGATAGTGTAGTGATGTCTACTTTAGATAGTGTGGAGATGTCTACTGTAGATAGTGTAGTGATGTCTACTGTAGATAGTGTAGTGGTGTCTACTGTAGATAGTGTAGTGGTGTCTACTGTAGATAGTGTAGAGATGGCTACTGTAGACAGTGTAGAGATGTCTACTGTAGATAGTGTAGTGATGTCTACTGTACTGTAGATAGTGTAGTGATGTCTACTGTAAGATAGTGTAGTGATGTCTACTGTACTGTAGATAGTGTAGTGATGTCTACTGTACTGTAGATAGTGTAGTGATGTCTACTGTACTGTAGATAGTGTAGTGATGTCTACTGTACTGTAAATAGTGTAGTGATGTCTACTGTACTGTAGATAGTGTAGTGATGTCTACTGTTGATAGTGTAGAGATGTCTACTGTACTGTAGATAGTGTAGAGATGTCTACTGTAGATAGTGTAGTGATGTCTACTGTAGATAGTGTAGAGATGTATACTGTACTATAGACAGTGTAGTGATGTCTACTGTAGATAGTGTAGTGATGTGTGCTGTACTGTAGATAGTGTAGTGATGTCTACTGTACTGTAGACGGTGTGGAGATGTCTAATGTAGATAGTGTAGAGATGTGTACTGTAGATAGTGTAGTGATGTCTACTGTACTCTAGATAATGTAGAGATGTCTACTGTAGATAGTGTAGTGATGTCTACTGTAGACAGTGTAGGGATGTCTACTGTAGATAGTGTAGAGATGTCTACTGTAGATAGTGTAGTGATGTCTACTGTAGACAGTGTAGTGATGTCTACTGTAGACAGTGTAGTGATGTCTACTGTACTGCAGATAGTGTAGTTATTTATACAGTAATGTAGACAGTGTAGTGATGTCTAATGTACTGTACTGTAGATAGTGTAGTGATGTGTATGGCACTGTACTGTAGATAGTGTAGTGATGTGTGCTGTACTGTAGACAGTGTAGAGATGTCTACTGTAGATAGTGTAGTGATGTGTACTGTACTGTAGACAGTGTAGAGATGTCTACTGTACTGTAGACAGTGTAGAGATGTCTACTGTAGATAGTGTAGTGATGTGTACTGTACTGTAGACAGTGTAGAGATGTCTACTGTACTGTAGACGGTGTGGAGATGTCTAATGTAGATAGTGTAGAGATGTGTACTGTAGATAGTGTAGAGATGTGTACTGTACACAGTGTGGAGGTGTCCACTGTACTGTACATAGTGTAGTGATGTCTACTGTACTGTAGATAGTGTAGAGATGTCTACTGTAGACAGTGTAGTGATGTCTACTGTAGACAGTGTAGTGATGTCTACTGTACTGTAGATAGTGTAGAGATGTATACTGTAGATAGTGTAGTGATGTCTACTGTACTGTAGATAGTGCAGTGATGTCTACTGTAGATAGTGTAGAGATGTCTACTGTAGATAGTGTAGAGATGTCTACTGTACTGTAGATAGTGCAGTGATGTCTACTGTAGATAGTGTAGTGATGTCTACTGTACTGTAGATAGTGTAGTGATGTCTACTGTACTGTAGATAGTGTAGTGATGTCTACTGTACTGTAGATAGTGTAGAGATGTCTACTGTAGATAGTGTAGTGATGTCTACTGTACTGTAGATAGTGTAGTGATGTCTACTGTAGATAGTGTAGAGATGTCTACTGTAGATAGTGTAGAGATGTCTACTGTACTGTAGATAGTGCAGTGATGTCTACTGTAGATAGTGTAGTGATGTCTACTGTACTGTAGGTAGTGTAGAGATGTCTACTGTAGATAGTGTAGTGATGTCTACTGTACTGTAGATAGTGTAGTGATGTCTACTGTACTGTAGATAGTGTAGTGATGTCTACTGTACTGTAGATAGTGTAGTGATGTCTACTGTACTGTAGATAGTGTAGAGGTGTCTACTGTAGATAGTGTAGAGATGTATACTGTAGATAGTGTAGTGATGTCTACTGTAGATAGTGTAGTGATGTCTACTGTACTGTAGATAGTGTAGTGATGTCTACTGTACTGTAGATAGTGTAGTGATGTCTACTGTACTGTAGATAGTGTAGTGATGTCTACTGTACTGTAGATAGTGTAGTGATGTCTACTGTACTGTAGATAGTGTAGAGATGTCTACTGTAGATAGTGTAGTGATGTCTACTGTAGATAGTGTAGAGATGTATACTGTAGATAGTGTTGTGATGTCTACTGTAGATAGTGTAGTGATTTGTGCTGTACTATAGACAGTGTAGTGATGTCTACTGTAGATAGTGTAGTGATGTGTGCTGTACTGTAGATAGTGTAGTGATGTGTGATGTACTGTAGACAGTGTAGAGATGTCTACTCTAGACAGTGTATTGATGTGTACTGTACTGTAGATAGTGTAGTGATGTCTACTGTACTCTAGATAATGTAGAGATGTCTACTGTAGATAGTGTAGGGGTGTCTACTGTAGACAGTGTAGAGATGTCTACTGTAGATAGTGTAGTGATGTCTACTGTACTCTAGATAATGTAGAGATGTCTACTGTAGATAATGTAGTGATGTCTACTGTAGACAGTGTAGGGGTGTCTACTGTAGACAGTGTAGAGATGTCTACTGTAGATAGTGTAGTGATGTCTACTGTAGATAGTGTAGTGATGTCTACTGTAGATAGTGTAGATATGTCTACTGTAGATAGTGTAGAGATGTCTACTGTAGAGAGTGTAGTGATGTCTACTGTAGATAGTGTAGTGGTGTCTACTGTACTGTAGATAGTGTAGTGATGTGTATGGCACTGTACTGTAGATAGTGTAGTGATGTGTGCTGTACTGTAGACAGTGTAGAGATGTCTTCTCTCATGTACTGTAGATCGTATAGTGTAGAGATGTCTACTTTACTTTAGGTAGTGTAGAGATATCTACTGTGGATAGTGTGGAGATGACGACTGAACTATGGATAGTGTAGAAATGTCTACTGTACTGTAGATAGTGTAGAGATGTCAACTGTACTGTAGACAGTGTTATGTACTGTAGATTGTGTAGAGATGTCTTCTGCACTGTAGAAATATCTACTGTACTGTAGATAGTGTAGAGATGTCAACTGTACTGTAGAAAGTGTGGAGATGTCTACTATACTGAAGATAGTGTAGAGATGTCAACTGTAGAGTAGACAGTGTGGAGATATCTACACTATCAACAGTACAGTAGACATGTTTTCTGTGGTGTAGAGATGTCTACTGTAGTGTAGAGATGTCCACTTTACTTTAGGTAGTGTAGAGATGTCAAGTGGTCCTTCTGTAGCTCAGTTGGTAGAGCATGGCGCTTGTAACGCCAGGGTAGTGGGTTCGATCCCCGGGACCACCCATACGTAGAATGTATGCACACATGACTGTAAGTCGCTTTGGATAAAAGCGTCTGATAAATGGCATATATTATTATTATTATTATAAGTGTACTGTAGATCGTTTAGATAGTGTAGAGATGTCTACTGTAGTGTAGATAGTGTAGAGATGTCAAATGTTCTGTAGACAGTGTAGTGATGTCTACTGTACTGCAGGTAGATAGAGATGTCTACTGTACTGTAGATAGTGTAGAGATGTCAACTGTACTGTAGATAGTGTAGTGATGTCTACTGTACTGCAGATAGTGTAGTGATGTCTACTGTAGATAGTGTAGAGATGTTCATTGAACTGTAGACAGTGTAGGGATGTCTACTGTAGATAGTGTTGAGATGTCTACAGTACTGTAGATAGTGTTGAGTTGTCTACTGCACCGTGGGTAGCATAGTGATGTGTACTGTACTGTAAATAGTGTAGATATGTCTACTGTACTGTAAATAGTGTAGATATGTCTACCATACTGTAGACAGTGTAGATATGTCTACCGTACTGTAGACAGTGTAGAGATGTCTACTGTACTGTAGATAGTGTCGTGATGTCTACTGTATTGTAGATGTGGTCGTAATGACGACTGTACTAAAGATAGTTTAGTGATTTCTACTGTACTGTTGATAGGGATGTCAGTGTCATAGTGCGCAAACAGGGATTTTGATGGTGTCGAGTCCAGTTGTACATTTTTTATTGGGCTACTCACAGCGATAGGATGTGGGAATGAATGTGTGGGTGTGTGTGTTTGTTGATTATTAATGAATCTCTCCAGCCAACTCCTGCATTCCCTATAGGCATGTTTTGTAATCTGTGTATGTGGAGCTGTTGCAGACTCATCTTGAAGAAACTTTGAAGTAACATTTGTATCCTATTTCTTTAAGTGCAGCCTATATACAACAGATGAGCAATGTGCCGCGATATTCCTTAGTGATGTCACAGAGCTGAATGTAGTGTAGAAGGCTTTTAATTAGTTATTCTGAAGCAGAGGAGGAACATGTTCCATCCCTCCACTCCTAATAATTTTATTTGGGAGAATCCCTTTTCCGTAGTCTCACAACAGTAAACCCCAAAGGGAAAATCAGTTTAATACAGGATAGGATTAATTCCCTATAACCGCCAGACACTTCCCATTTTATTTGCCTAGATAGAGGAATTACAGTGCTTTAGAGAGCTAGACAGAGCACAAATAGCATTAGCACTCCTAGCTAATGAAATAGGCCTGTTCCTCTGGCCACTTCACAGAGCTCCAAATAAAACATACTCTTTGGTGTGTGTGTGTTTGTGTGCTCTGACTTAATCCTGTAAACAAACGTGACACCAGCTCCAAAGGCAATCTTTGAAGTGTGCTTCAGAAAACTTGTTTAGACCCTGGCCCAGGTAGTTAGCGCCGCCCGCTAGATACATTTTGAAAGTCTCTCTCTCTCTCTCTCTCTCTCTCTCTCTCTCTCTCTCTCTCTCTCTCTCTCTCTCTCTCTCTCTCTCTCTCTCTCTCTCTCTCTCTCTCTCTCTCTCTCTCTCTCTCTCTCTCTCTCTCTCTCTCTCTCTCTCTCTCTCTCTCTCTCTCTCTCTCTCTCTCTCTCTCTCTCTCTCTCTTTTCTAACTTATTTTCTTGATTCTTTCTTTTCTCTGGAGGCTCTTTCCTAACTTATTTTCTTGATTCTTTCCTTTCTTTTCTTAAAATGTTTATTTTCTAAGATGGAGGGTTGATGCACTGTTTGTGTTAGCGGTACCCACTGTCATGCTACAGAGAGTGGGGTAGATGAGGCTGGGTCTAGTCATGCTACAGAGAGTGGGGTAGATGAGGCTGGGTCTAGTCATGCTACAGAGAGTGGGGTAGATGAGGCTGGGTCTAGTCATGTTATAGATGATGGGGTAGATGAGGCTGGGTCTAGTCATGCTACAGAGAGTGGGGTAGATGAGGCTGGGTCTAGTCATGCTACAGAGAGTGGGGTAGATGAGGCTGGGCCTAGTCAGGCTATAGATGATGGGGTAAATGGGGCTGGGTCTAGTCATGCTACAGAGAGTGGGGTAGATGAGGCTGGGCCTAGTCAGGCTATAGATGATGGGGTAGATGAGGCTGGGCCTAGTCAGGCTATAGATGATGGGGTAAATGGGGCTGGGTCTAGTCATGCTACAGAGAGTGGGGTAGATGAGGCTGGGCCTAGTCAGGCTATAGATGATGGGGTAGATGAGGCTGGGCCTAGTCAGGCTATAGATGATGGGGTAGATGAGGCTGGGCCTAGTCAGGCTATAGATGATGGGGTAAATGGGGCTGGGTCTAGTCATGCTACAGAGAGTGGGGTAGATGAGGCTGGGCATGCTACAGAGAGTGGGGTAGATGAGGCTGGGCCTAGTCAGGCTATAGATGGTGGGGTAGATGAGGCTGGGCCTAGTCAGGCTATAGATGATGGGGTAAATGGGGCTGGGTCTAGTCATGCTACAGAGAGTGGGGTAGATGAGGCTGGGCCTAGTCAGGCTATAGATGATGGGGTAGATGAGGCTGGGCCTAGTCAGGCTATAGATGATGGGGTAGATGAGGCTGGGCCTAGTCAGGCTATAGATGATGGGGTAAATGGGGCTGGGTCTAGTCATGCTACAGAGAGTGGGGTAGATGAGGCTGGGCCTAGTCAGGCTATAGATGGTGGGGTAGATGAGGCTGGGCCTAGTCAGGTTATAGATGATGGGGTAGATGAGGCTGGGCCTAGTCAGGTTATAGATGATGGGGTAGATGAGGCTGGGCCTAGTCAGGTTATAGATGATGGGGTAGATGAGGCTGGGCCTAGTCAGGTTATGCTAGTGGATGAGGAGGAGGATTTATTTTCAGACTCCTCCTCAATGGGTCCAGAGCTGACAGCCAGTCAGGCAGACGGGTCAATGTATACTGTGAGGGAACTGTCAAGGTTCCTGAATGAGAACAAGGGGAAAAAAGTTAATATTTTTTGATAGAAGAATTACATACTTACCTGATTTGTTGGATATTTAACAATTACTGTATTTACTTAACAAACAGTAAGATATTCATGTGCTGGTAATGACGTGTTTTATGGTCTCCACTCTAGCATGCTGCAGCTAATCCGGGCGTATGGTTTTACTAGAGATAGCTTGAGATGGATATCTTAGTGATAAAAACCAATAGCCACATTCCATTCTATGATTAGTGGTGCATGTGAGACATACGTCTCCGGTCTGATTGAGCCTGCATTCCATAGACAAGATATGGTGTATGTTTAGCCGGGGAAGAGAGAGCCTGGAGGAGCAGAACAAAGGCCTCAGTATTCCTAATTATCCTGCCATGTGGGAAAAACAACACCAGAGGCAGATGACCAGGAGATGAACCCAGAGTGTCTTATGATGGACCTTAGTCTGCATGGGAAGGGTGGAGACAGCCATGACAGAATTTTTAGGTCTACTATATATACACACAACTCTGCATTTCTGTATAAGTTAAGCACTCGGTCCGACAGTTAAGACTGTTGGATTGACGGCTTCATTATTGCAATAATTAATCAATATTAAATAAAGATGATTGTTTGAAGAAATGACCAAGTCTCTCTCAGTACTGAATTTCCACGACAGTTTGTAAGAGCAGTAAAACATGCTATGAAAAATGAGGGGCATGGTGTCCTCTCACCCAGGAAACGGTTTAGGTTGAGGAAGTGGGTCACAACAGTGCGTAAAGGTCTACCTTCAGACGTTGTTTATATGAATAGTTTCTTTCCGGCACTTGGGCTTTTTGAGCTTTGCTATTGGTCTCTTTCTTTGATGGCTTTTCTCACACTTCTTATGGAGACTCTTTGGGTAGGCTCTATTAATATAAATGGTGCCAGAGATGCGGGAAAGAGGAGTGTGTTGGGTGAATATGTAAAAAAAAAGAAAGTACAGGTGTTGTTTCTGCAGGGGACACATAGTGATGTGGTGAATTAAGTCAATTGGGGGCTCTGGTGGAAAGGGGCAAGTGTGCTGAGCCATGGGACAACTGTTAGTGCAGGGGTGGAAGTCCTTTTTGTATCTGGTCTGTCTGTAAAAATGTGCTCCTCAAAGAAGGTGTGTAGGGGTTGTCGTGGCAGAATAAGAATTATTTAAGTAACATTGATAAATAAGATGTTTTATCAATGTTCATAAGTATGCTTATGTAGGAAAGTTACTTGGGCCCCAGAGAGGGAAGAGGTCCGGCTTGTCTTCTTATGGGAATGTGTCTGTAACTATTGTACGTCCTCTCTGAGGTTGCCCTTATCTTGATTTAGTATATGGCCTAGGAGGCTCACTGTCTTTTCTGATCTTGTCCAGGAGGGAGTGTATTTGAGATGGGAGTATCTGGAATTGACAGTTGATATATGCCATTGGATGAGGTAATGTTTTCATCCTAAGTGGTACCAAGAACAAGATAAGAACTTAGTTTAGGAGACCAAACTGAACAATAATTTATAGCTAATGCTATCTAGCTATGGGATACTCCTCTTTCAAGTAAAAGGTTCTTTGTGTAATGTTACTAAGATCTGTTATTCATCATGTGAGTTGAGATGGGTGCGTCTTGGATATAAATGATACTAAGAACTGTTTTGTAAGCACTCTGAGAGAATTCATTTATAGACACTGAATTGATCTGAGAGTCACTGGGCTATGGTGAAGCTCATAAATAATTAAATATGGACTTTATAATATACTTTGACTTGTCTGTGGTTTGCTCTCTCATTATTTGGTAATACATGAAATTTCCACAACAGGGGAGATTGCTTATAGTACCGCTTGCCATGCGGTAGTAGAGAGAACAGTCTATGACTGGGGTGGCTGCAGTCTTTTACCATTTTTAGGGCCTTCCTCTGACACCGCCTGGTGTAGAGGTCCTGGATGGCAGGCAGCTTAGCCTGATGTACTGGGCCGTACACACTACCCTCTGTAGTGCCTTGCAGTTGGAGGCCGAGCAATTGCCGTACCAGGCAGTGATGCAACCAGTCAGGATGCTCTCAATGTTGCAGCTGTAGAGCCTTTGAGGATCTGAAGACCCATGCCAAATCTTTTTAGTTTCCTGAGGGGGAAAAGGCTTTGTAGTGCTCTCTTCACGACTGTCTTGGTGTGTTTGGACCATTCTAGTTTGTTGGTGATGTGGACACCAAGGAACATGAAGCTCTCAACCTGCTCCACTACAGCCCCATCAATGAGAATGGGGGCGTGCTCGGGTCCTCCTTTCCTGTAGTCCACAATCATCTCCTTAGTCTTGCTTATGTTGAGGGATAGGTTGTTATTCTGGCACCGCCAGGTCAATAATAGTATTGATGTGAGCCATTACCAGCCTTTCAAAGCACTTCATGGCTACAGTCATGAGTGCTACGGGTCTGTAGGCATTTAGGCAGGTTGCCTTTGTGTTCTTGGGCACAGGGACAGTGGTGGTCTGCCTGAAACTGGTTGGTATTACAGACTCAATCAGGGACATGTTGA